>NC_080488.1:9863750-10164375 GCF_030265055.1 Doryrhamphus excisus | reverse complement strand
TAATTGTGTGGCAACCCCTACAGTATTTAGAACATCGAACATGGTGTCGTCATCCTGGCACACACACTGTGGCTGACAGAATCAAGTCTGTTCCAGCCCATTATTCCCAGGCTTTCACAGCCTGGGACACCCACAGCAGGGGCAGTCAACAAGATGTGTGTTGAGCAAAAATAACTAGTGCAAATAGGGAATAATACAAATTAAACACGTACATTATTAACTAAATAACAACTGTGAAAACTACTAATTCAGGCTGACTAATAGCGATATAATAATAGAAAGTCTCATTGACTCATGGGTGCTCGACGAAGACTCGAGTTTCACTGACTCACAGATATTTGATGAAGACTCGAGTTTCATTGACTCACGAGTACTCTATGAAGACTTGAGTTTCACTGACTCACTAGTACTCAACAAAGACTTGAGGCTCACTGACTCATGGGTACTCGATGAAGACTTGTTTCACTCACACACAGGTATTCGACAAATACTTGAGTGTCACTGACTCACGGATATTGGACGAAGGCTCGAGTTTTCTTGACTCACGTGTACTCTATGAAGACTTGAGTTTCACTGATCCACTAGTACTCAATGAAGACTTGAGGCTCACTGATTCATGGGTAGTCTATGAAGACTGAGTTTCCCTGACTCACTAGTACTCAACAAAGACTTGAGGCTCACTGACTCATGGGTACTCGATGAAGACTTGTTTCACTCACACACAGGTATTCGACAAAGACTTGAGTGTCACTGACTCACGGATATTGGACGAAGGCTCGAGTTTTGTTTGACTCACGTGTACTCTATGAAGACTTGAGTTTCCCTCATCCACTAGTACTCAATGAAGACTTGAGGTTCAATGATTCACGGGTAGTCTATGAAGACTTGAGTTTCCCTGACTCACTAGTACTCAACAAGGCTCACTGACTCATGGGTACTCGATGAAGACTTGTTTCACTCACACACAGGTATTCGACAGACTTGAGTTTCACTGACTTACGGATATTGGACGAAGGCTCGAGTTTTCTTTGACTCACGTGTACTGTATGAAGACTTGAGTTTCCCTGACTCACTAGTACTCAACAAAGACTTGATGTTCACTGACTCATGGGTAATCAATAAAGACTTGTTTCACTCCCACATAGGTATTCGACAAAGACTCAAGTTTCACTGACTCACGGATATTCGACACAGGCTCGAGTTTCACCGACTCACGCGTGCTCAACAAGGCTCAAGTTTCACTGACTCGTGCATTGACAAAGACTGACGTTTCACTGACTCGCAGATGTTCAAGAAAGACTTGAGGTTCACTGACTCACGGGTACTCGATGAAGACTTGAGTTTCACTCACTTGCGGGTACTCGATGAATACCTGAATTCCCTTGAGTCACGGCTACGCAACAAACAATCAAGTTTCACTCACTAATAGGAAGACGACAAACACTCGAGTTTCACTGACTCACGGGTTGACAAATATTCGAGATTCACAGACTCACAGGTCCGTCGGTTTCTGTACATGCTCTGTGATGAGTACCTAATTAACTTTAGTGAGTGACTCAGAAGAACTGTACTTAGAATTAAGTTTCCCAGAAAGTGGTTAGTGGTCAACACTGCATTCTGGGACTTGTAGTGATCGGCCAATTTAGATTTTAAACCTATTTTTGGGTGTTTTACCCATCTTCTAAGTGTGTAAATACGGCCAAGTTAGGGTGATGCACTGTGAGTGTCTGTGCTCTTGCTGTCTTTCCTCCCCGACTCTCTCTCCCTCTCTAATGGGGACAGTATGAGAAGAGAGTTTGTGCTCCGTCTGGATTTTTCTAATTGCCTCCGCCACAGAGGCCTGATACAGCAATACTGTTTTCCCGTCAGGTTTGTATATGTGTGTGTTGGTTGGAGAGAGCGGGCGGTAAAAAAGAGACGAAGGTGGACAGAATCATCGCTCTGCAGGCCCCCACATAGAGAAGACCATTCATGATAAATACTAGACTAATGGGAGCTTAGCAAGGAGGCAAAGTTGTTCGATATTTCTTGGATTATGGCTCAATAAAGTCTGAAGGAGTAAACATCCTGGTGTATTTAGCAGACAGACATCCTCGTGCTCACGCACATGAATTTACAACTTCTTATTCAAGCTCACAATCTTCTTGCAGCTCCGTGGCCTGGTGCTATACTTCCAGGCCAGGTTATGAAATCCACCCAGGGCCAGGTAACAAAATCCTCTCTGTGGTATCTGCCAGGGAAGGCAGTTCCATGTTGACAGATGGGCACAGCATTCCTGGAGCCCAGGCCTTGCCAGCTCTCTGCCAGGAGCTGTGAAGAGCCTGAAGCATTTTTTTACACCTATGTGCTTCATTTTTGTGGCAACCTCAAGGCACGTACAACATGAGTTATATTTCCCAAATGCTCCTTCAAATTGGCACTTTGGGCAGTGATAGGTTGCTATGAAGGAATGAATGGGCTAGTGATGGGCCAGACATGTGTCCAGTTTAATACAGACGTCCGTAACGGTGAATGGCAGCTTTGTCATCTTGGTACCTTCTTGTTAGGATCATTTCCTGCAAACAAAATAATGATATAAAGAAGTAAACATGTGTATTCATGTACAGCATACAGCTGTGAGGAATATTATTGTACTATTTTGGCAAATTCCAGCCTATTCTTCTTAATGAGTGGTTTGCATTGTCTGGTGTTGCCCTTGTACTGAAGTACAGGGTCAGGCAAAATGATCTGACACATTTGTAGGTTAAATAAAAGGCAAATAAAGTAAAGAAACAAAAAAAGTGTTTTTATTTTTGAAAAGTACATATAATGCCATTCGGTTTTAATTATGTTTATGTTTAATTATGTGCCAGGTCAGCCGGTTAATTTTTGTTTCAATGCAGATCCAGTAGCACTGAAGTTGGTAACCCTTAACAAGATCATGTCTACCAAGATTAAAGTGCAAACGGAACGCTCGTTATGTTGCAGTTACAGATTCGTTTGTTTTGATAAATATTTCCACAATGAAAGCACGATGCTCACTAGTCAACAAAAACAATGGTATTATATGAATTTATGAATTATATGTACTTTTTGCAAATAAAAACACTTTTTTGTTACTTTACTTTATTTGCCTTTTATTTAACCTACAAATGTGTCAGATCATTTTGCCTGACCCTGCACATGAAGTCTTCTATGAACACCAGAGATGGATACCTTCATTCCTGCCCTGTGCAGGTTGTTGCTGATGTCGCAAACAGTTGGTTGACATTTGTTACGTAGTACACCAGTGGTTCATTTGTTCTTCAGGACATTGCACTGGCTATGATTTGTGCCATAGTTATGATGGATTTTGCATCTACTCTCAGATTCACAATTGCTTGTTTTCAAGGCAAAAACTATCCTATTCAAACAGATTGTAGACATTCAGTGCTATTTTATTGATTGGATATGCAATGCAAACCCCCCACCTGTCAGTCACATGTTGCAATACTTTTCCTCACATGAGAAATGGACCAGTTCAAACAAAAGGTGGCGTCGTCCAAGTTGTGCATCCAATCCAGATGCAAAATAAAAGCTGAAATGTTGCTCTTTGGCTTGGTAATGATCTTTTGATGTCAAACCCAAATGTTTTCAGTCTACAGCAAAAATCAAGGAATTGACTTCACTGTTCAAATTCTGTAGATCTGTAAATCAATCATGTGAATATTTAGTGTTAGGACCATTGTTGTGTTGCACGGCCTTAAACCGCTTGTTACTGGGATCCTTTCCTTGCCTCCCTGATCACATCACCAGTGGAAGGACCTTCTGCTTGATGATGCACCACTGGTTCTCAATTGGGTTCAGGTGTGGAGACTTACATACGTGTCCACTCCATCACCTTCAGCTTCCTTAGCAAGGCACACAGTATGTTTGGAGTCGTTATCATCTTGGAAAACCGCCATGTGGTCCAGTTTCTGAAGGGAAAGGATCATACTTTGCCTCAGAATTGCACAGTACATGTTGGAATTCATATTTCCCTCAATGAACAGCAAAACTAAACTTAACCCGAGCACCCCTACCCCTGACAATGTGAATATGAGACAGAACTTGCATGTCTCTTCCATGCAAAATATAGTTGTTTTGTTTTAAATGTTTGCCCCGCAGAACATTTGAAGCCCAAATGTAGCTTTGGCATGGCTGAACTTAATAGGGTGACATTTTGCAAAACCATGCCACATTCTCCACACTCAGGTTCACTACGTACTACTTACACAGGACTGCATGGACAGAGTGTTCCGAGACGAGCCAGGTCCCCTGCCAACTCCTGGGAGACTGAGGGATTACAGTGATTACTCCTACAGCAATCACACTATGGACTCGTGTATACACCCAGGGGAGGGGTGTAGGGGGGGGGGACAAACTGGAACACTGGAAAGTTTCACAGCGGAGAGCAAAAATACCAGAAAAACGTGAGCGAGCTGCTGACCTCATAATCACTGTTAAAACACGGTGTCCACATTTGGTAATTATCCTCTTCCAGAAAGATGAGGTCAGGCTGAACATTTAGCTCCAAACAAAGTGGAATGATAATGGCAGCGGTGATGACGGGAGAGAAAGCATGAAAGGGAGAAGAGGAAGACACTGGGTGAAAATGAGGGGGGGAGGAAAAAGGGGTGAGTGGGATGGATCTCTCTGTTGTGGGGAGTGGGTGAGCTTGGGAACTGCGTGGGACTTGTGGATGTGCTAAGAGTCTGATGCACATGTCTAAATATATCAATTTCATATGGAATTGAACATAAAGTGGACCCGGTACACAATACCTCAAGAACCCTCAACCATAACACCAACTCCCGAACCTAATCCCTTTATCCCGACCCTCATCCATAATGGTACTCAACACAAACCCTAACTTCCTAACCCAATCCTAACCCTTAATCCATCCATCTGTTTTCTATGCCGCTTATCCACACTAGGGTCGTGGGTATGCTGGAGCCTATCCCAGCTGACTTTCAGTGAGAGGTGGGGTACATCCTGGACTCACATTCATAAGGGGCATATGGATAGATTGATGGGTGGTGCTAGAAATTGTCATGTTAGCATGCTGATGCTAATTGCTAGCGTTTGTATTGAATTTCCACTGTAAATTAGCATTGAGCTACTGTGTTTGTTTTAATGCATTTTCTTTTCTTGTTGAATGCCGCTTATATTGCGCTCCTCTGACATTTGAGAAGCACAGTGCTAACCCTGATGCTAACCCCTAACGCTAACTCCTCTATTGCTTACACTGCAAAACAGTCCTGCCTATAAGCAACACCACCAGAGGGCAAAAACTGGTCAAAAATTTGAAACCAAGTTCAGATCTCAGATATGCATGTCGGCTTCTTGTGACTCGGAGCCAGAGGCCATTAGTCCAAATCAGGGGTCTCAAACTCAATTTACCTGGGGGCCACTGGAGTTAGGGTCTGGGTGAGACTGGCCCGCATCAGGTTTTCAAAAAAAAACAACAACAAAAAACGGAAAAATGAATAAACTTTGCTTTGGTTCCGATTTTCTATAAGAAAAGCTCTGATAAAACATTCCACTGTTGTCAAATATCTTATTTTTCTACACAAAATAAGATAATAAATAAATAAACAAACCAAGAATAAAGAAAATCAATCAATCAGTAATAAGTAAATATAATAAAAATAATAAAAATTTAAGAAACCATATATAGTTGGTGGGTAGACAAATTATTTTTTTCAGATTAAAATTAACAGTATTAACAGTTATTTAACCTTTAACATGAACATTAATCAAACATAATAATTTATTCTGGGTACATGATACCATACAGCATCCATATCAAACATTAAACTTTGATATCAAGGCGGGGGCCTCAAACTAGTGTCCTGCGGGCCACATTTGGCCTGCGGGCCGCGTGTTTGAGACCCCTGGTCCAAATGAAATCAGCCTTCGCACCTGTCCGCAGATGGCATTCCGCTACTCCGAGTGAGTCGGCTTGGATGCTGAGCAACAACACAAACCGGGACTTTAATCTAGTGTGATTATCGAAGTATCGAAATACGATACACGGCCCTTGTTGTTATCTCTGAGCATTCGATGACATCATTTTAGGGTAGATTCTTGACCACTTTGTCGGAACCGGACTCGAAATGGTAAAGCTATTAGTATATGTGAGCGACATAGCGGAAAAAAAAAAAAGCCCAAACTGTCTGCATGCTGCCTGCAGAGTCGGACGCAGGTTGGTTGCCACGCTGTAAAATGTAGCTTTGACAGAGACTTGAATAGCGGCTGTGAGCTGCAGCATATTATTACATATATTTGTGCTGCAAATTATGCTCTACTGGATGTATTTTTGTGTACTTGATGTAATTACAGACTGGGAGCCCAGACTATAGTTTATTCTGATATATAATATACATACTGTATATCAGTGTCTTTCATGGACAAGTTAGTGACAAGTACCTTCGCTTATTTAGTCTTGAAACACAAGCAATTGCATCCATCAGGCAAAAACGACAACAAATGAACAAAATAATTATATTAAAAATTATTCCCTGAATAATAAATAAGCGACAATCAACACAAAGTTGCATTATAATTCATTTGACTTGAATAAAAGAGCTATTTAAAGGGCAAAAGGCGAACATAGGCGGCTTTATTCCGAGTAGACGGAGAAAGGTATAAATAGACGTTGAGTAGAGCAACAAGTGAATGTTTCATATGAAATGGCTGGCGTTACATCATTGGCTGGGAGAGTGAAGTTGGCCAGCCATTATGGTTTGCACTAATGTTCTGGTTTCATAATCCAAACAGGCGAAGAGCTGTTATTTGCTCTCTTTTTCCCTTTTACTCAGTAATTCTGCTTCTTTTTTTTTTTTTTTCTTCAGTAGAGCAAAGCTGTCAACAGAAGGGGAGCGGTAGCTTTAAGTAGCGATAGCAACGACACCTAGTTGTAAACGCTGCATATGGTATTCAGACAGTGGCATAGTTATTAGGATTTGGGTTCAATATACTAATACACATGTTCAGGGCATGTCCGACCGGTAGAATACGCCCACAGAAGCCGGGGATTAGAGAAGTCTGCGTGGAATTAGATGAATGCTATGAGTGTGCATGGTGTGTTGCATAAAGACATGAAGTACAGTAAACCTGGGATATATCGGATTCAATTGTTCCCACTGGTTTTGTCCGATATAAGCGAAATCCGTTATATGTGTATACCGGAAAATGTCCGTTTTACGCATATATCGGATTTATATCCGGTATATGCGTAAATCGGATTTTATCCGTTATAAAAAGGCACTTCCTTGACTATGTTTCCAATGTACCTGGACGCGCAGGCAACGCTGCAAACGCTGCAAACGACGTCGTATAGCGGCCTGTCACGATTCGGCGAATCGGAGCGATTGGGAACGATGCGGCCATCCGATATATGCGAGGGAAATTTAATGGAAATGCATTGGAACGGGACTGGAGATTTTGTCCGAAATAGGCGAAATCCGTTATAAAAAATCCGATATATGCAATGAATTTTTATTGGAAATGCATTACAGAAAAATTGGTTCTTTTTTATCTGTCCGTTGTGAGCGAATTTCCGATATATCCGAGTCTGATATATCCGAGGTTTACTGTAGTTGGAAACAAAGCACTCAAATCTGTGTTCTTACACTAAATAAGTCTGCGTGAATACGTTCTCGTATGCGTCCATCACTGCTTCATATGAGTTCCAGAGGCAAGGCACTGTGCTTCCAGGGTGATGCTCTCTGCCGTCCTCTTGGGGCGTCAGGGGCAGAGAGGCGGGCCGAGTTGCGTGGAGACCCAGTGGGTGCAGGCACGTGTCAACGCGATTGCATCACTACTTCACATTTGGCTGGTGCAGACTTTTTTCCCCCCTTCTTTTATGTCTTTTACATCATACTTTCTTGCAACAGAGCAGGCTTTGTAATCCTGGAGGTATAAGTACTGCATGGAGTGTTTATTGAATAATTGACCACTTATACAGTTTTATACAGTTTATACATGTTTTGTTGCTTTATGATTGACTCGCAATACTTTGGTTTGATCCCCTCCCCCCTCATCTGTTTGAGAAAGTGACGACAGCAACAAGATGTGACGTCATGTGCAATGGCGGCAATAACCAAATCACATGATCTGATCTCAAGCCAATCAAAGCCAAAAAAAAGTGGGCTAATAAATTGACACACAAAGGCTGCGGATTTCAGAAAATAACAGATGAAATCTCTACACTCTACAAGAAGCAATGAAGTCTGTAAAATTAAATAATAAAAAATAAAAAATAAAAAATCACAACATTTTTAACTATAATGATGAAAATGGTAATATTAATGATGATTATAATGATGGTAATAATGATAAAGATTATAACAATAATGATAATGATAATAATAATAATAATAATATTACAATGATAATAATAACAGGGGAAACAAGACAGTGGCATGAACATGATTATATCTTGCAAAAAGGGGTAGGCATTTATAAGCTTTTGCTTCAGCCTACTCCTTTTGGGCTTGGGATCAGATAGTTGAATACAAATGTAAATAATGGAAAGTTATATTTTGATTGATGTAAGAAATGCACTGTAATGGTTCACATATTTGCCCAAATAAAGGGAAAAAAAAAAAAAAAAATCAAGCCCGGCAAAATATTGCACGATTCCATGTACACCAAACCTGAGGTTGATTTGTGATAAAAATAATGCACATATTTCCACTTCCGTCAACTGTACCAATTTGTTTCATCCACTGAAAATAAAGTAGAATAAAGTAAAGAAATGCCTATAATAGCCAAAGAGTAAATGAGATATTTTGGGTAAATCTCTTAAATTAAAGCTGACAGCCCTTATTTCAGTCACAGCTTATCCACTATAGCGGCGTCTGAAGTCCAAATCCTAAACAACATAGGATTGCGGTAGCATTACGGACATGCTCAAAGCCTTCATTACTTCTGGCCCTCGCCGGTGAAGTGACTTTTTAGCTGAAGCGGTGCCACACTGGGAATGGTAAACGGTCGCTAAACACAGGACAAGTCAGGCACCATACATTTATCCTCTGACAGTACAAGGGCCTGCTCTTTTTCAAAGGCAGCGTAATGAAGTATGGCTGAATCAGCATGTTGAGACACCAGGCTTATGTCTCCCACTTGGCTCATTGCTCCTAACGTACAACTCCCACTTGCAAGTAAAACACTTATTTGGAAATGTAGTCATAATAAACATCGCAAATGGTGGTAAAGCCTTTGCCTTGGAAGTAGTGTTTGCTAAATAAGGCTACGTGATGTTTCCCCAAATTGCACATGGAGTGCATTCATATTGGACGCATTACAAAATAAATGCAATTAAAATCAAACCATTCCAAAATGGGGCTTCAAACTTGACACCACGGCTGCATAAATAGGCTGTGTGAGCGAGCTATAAAAACAAAGAAAATGGTCAGTCAACTGCTCAGACAAACAAACAGAGGTGTGGAATTCTCAGAGACATTTATTACTACGGCACATATTTGATCATTATTTCATAGACTTTGAGTAGGACCTTCTTCCGTCTGCATGTTTTCAATTTGAAATTCAGTGAGAAGAACAATTCATACCACACTTTTCTGGATATTGAATTTGAATAACCTTTATAATAACATTCGTAATAATGACAATAATAACAATACTTAAAGGTACTGGTAAGAAAAGTAGCAATTGGCAGTCCTAGAAGTCGCTATTGGCTAATTTGCATAATATTTGCATATGATGTTGTAACAGATGCTATAGAAAATGAAGCATAACTTCGTAGTAAAAACACCTTAATTACATTTAGAACTACACATACAGTTGATTCATGGTAAGTAGCTTTAGCATTTTAGCGTTGGTAATCGAATATGTGGTGGGAAGCGGCTCCCTGAATGCAAGCGCTTTTGCTCCATGACTTACATAAAATAAACACACTGATAAATTGTTACTTATGATGCCGTTGATAGATTAAAATGCCTTTCTTTTGCTGGTAGGGAATCAGGAACTCCAACCGCTTGGTGGCATCGTTCGGAATTGTAAACGAATGCGGCTTTGCTAGCAAGTAAACTTGGGGGAGGGCGGAGGAAGAAGGACAGAGCGCTTATGGCTTACACACACACCCATATAAGGAAGTCCGCCCCACTGTGACATCACAAAGGGGCAGTTTTACCACGCCTTTTCAAACCGAGCGTTTTGAACCATCCCAAAGTTCATTCATGGCTGACTTCCATATGCGCAAACCTCATTATCTGAAACTTTGGCATCGTTTAACACAAGAATATTATATTCTAACTACATTTATAGGTCAGAAAAGTGGATAAAGCACAATAGTTGACATAAAAACTGATGATGTGGGCTGCTAAGCTTTCCCAGAAAATTTGTTTTATTTGTGTAATTCACCAGGAAAATTCTTCTTGCAGAGCTGTCGGACTGATGGCCTTTGTAATAAATGTCTTTTATTCACATAAAAGTCCAAGTGTAATTCACAGTTAGCCCCCAAATCTGCTTAAAAATAATGAAAACAGTAGGAAAGTCAGTAGGAGATGGTGAAACTATTGACTTTCCACTGGGCAGCCGCATGTTCCAGATGTTTAATTGCAGTGTCAGTCGAAACGATTCCGTTTTAATTCAACCGCTGTGAGATGTACTGAAACAATAATAAGAGGCGATGGTAAATGGGCCTTTTTTGGACATCTTACCCACAACCGAATTCATCAAAGATAGCTGGAAATGAAGCGAAAGACGACGTTTGTGTTTGTGTTATCGTTCCACAACAGCACAGCACATTCAGCACAGGGCGCACGCTGCATCGAGCACCGACGGAGTGCCTGGCATGGTTGGCACGCTGCCACGGCCAACGCTGCCTGCTGCATGCTTCTCATTTCTGTGTGAAGCTGAAACTGTCGCCACATGGACAATTGGCTGCGCGCCGCAGATTCCTGCAAGAGTGCAAACCTCCACATCTATTTACGCCATCAATAAGTTAGGGAATAATACCCACAGTATCAGCTTCCCCTCTCCAAATCACAACCGTAGAAATGTGTTTAGGAGCCATGAACCTGACCTGGGACCAGTTCATGGAAACAAACTGACACCCTGCGGCATTCCATGGCCATGCAATAGGACCCAGCACAAATCAGCTTGGATACCACGGCTAATTATTGTATGTGAGACTGGAGCACTCAGATTGGCCTAAGAGCCCCCTCAGGTCCGATCGTGTTGCGTAGGCCGTGATGCGCCAACTTTACACACTTTCTTTTTCTTTCTTTTACCATCACATGGTATGCATTCAAACACAACGTCACCTTTGAAACACCAAAGTACTCGTATGAAGTGTTTCATGTACTATGTACTAAATGTTAGCGTTTACTCCAGTTCGCCTCACACATGTGTGGAACATGATGGATCCCTGCAAACATGGCATGAGTCTAAGCAGGGTGTTGACGCTCCGATGTGTGAGCTTGACGTGTAAAGCAGCTGTTAGAAACTATGAATGATATGTGACACATTTTCTGGCAGGGAACTGGTCACACTGTGAATTGGATGCTTGCAACGTAGGCGCATGGGGATTTTGTCCATATAGGTCATACAGACTATGAATATATATATATATATATATTTTTTTTAATGAATAGGCTGGGTTTGAATCGGCATTGGATTCAATAATCACACCATTTAAATTGTTTTCCAATTATATTTAAAAAATGAGAGCAATATATGTTAGTAGGTGAAAGTTAAGTTTGTGTAAAGGTGAAAGTTAAGCTTGTGTGAATAAGAACAATGCATCTATTGTATGCCTCCTGTTAGCTTTTTGCTAACAGTGAAATGTGGCTTGTTGTTACGTACTGAGGTCTATCTGAAAGACCTGGGTGTCGCTGGAGTCACCATTGTTCACTACTACGACACAGGAAACTAAATAGCTAGTCAACACGAGTTGAGGTTGTTCACCCAAGGATTTTCAAAACATGTAATTTAACTCAAATAAAATGTAATAATTAAAAAAATAATTAAATGTATAATAATAAATGAAATAATAAATGAAATAATTAAATGTATTCAGTCCCAATCATCTCTCTTGGTTTTTCAAAAATATACTGCATTCATTGTTGTTGAATATGGCCTATTGTTATTTTTTTAATGCTTATTTAAGCAATTTTACATATTTTTGCCTAAATTAAAACATTTTCGAATATTAAAATGGAAAGATCATGACACCCCGATGACATACTGTTTATAAGGCATTCAGAAGATGCATTCAAATACATTCTGATGTACTATTCTACACTGCTCATCTGTCATCAATGTCTTATTTTCTCTTATTATGCCAACTATATTTGGTAATACCAGTATAAAGTTAACTATAGGGTTGTTATTTCATTTATAGAGTGCTCTAATGTTGAAAAACATATTTAGATGGTCATAAACTGGTAAAGTTTTCTGGGCTCTAACTACAAAATATAGAATTGATAAATAAGGAATAGAAGATGGATGGAATGATTGATGGAACTGAATTGTTGCGATTGATTAAATCCCCTGAAACCGTGATTAATTAAGAGCTATTGTTTGGTATTTAACCAATGCTAATTATCAGTGCCAATGTTTGTGGAATGTTGCATTGAAATGAATGGAGTGTTTTTCTCCTGCCTATTTCTCTGCAACCTCTGCGCCATTACCTTCATTCTCCTCTTCTTACAGTAACCAGACACTAAGTTCATGAGCCTCTTCAGGGGCCCACAGAACAATTCTGTTCAGTGGTGTCTATAACAGCAGCTGGGGGATTGTCTAGAGCGAGGGTGACATTTCATTTTGTTGGACATGACAAGCAAAGGAATGGTCTCCAAAATGATCGAGGAAATACATAACCTGGTGTTCCTCTTGTGTTTGTGTACGAGAATAGCACTAAAAACGACTTTTAATGGTTTTCTCACCTCAGCAGACAAGAAAGACATCAAGAGCACCAACAGCGGCGGCGGCGGCTCCCAGTGTGGACGGAAAGGCTGCCAAAGAGATTTAATCCTAGCCACTGTGGTTGTCTCTTTGACGTTCCACCTCATCCATCTCAATGTCAGTATCAATGCAGTTAACGCTCCAGGAAATGAAGCAATGAAGCACTCGTGTCCTTCTACTGTTTGTTTTCTTTCACCATCACTGACGCTTCACGACGTAATATTAATACACAAGGGAGACATGAATTTCTGATTTCCCATGTTTTCATCTTCCTTTTCTGTTGTGTTGTGAAATTACACTAGTGGTCAAAACAAAGCATTTCATTGGCTGTGGCTGCTGGGGCGTTGCCAAAGGAAGCCACCAGAGGAAGCCTCCCAGTGATGGACGAAGGGTATTTATTCTAAACTCGTATTGGTACTTTTATTGTATATTTCTTACCTACCTTTTGAGTGTTAAGTTGCTGTGTGATGATTTTACTGTTCATTCTAAGATCACGCAGTTGAGCCGCATAAGCAAGGCCTCTGGTTTGACTGCCGCACAGACCTACGTCGGATAATCTCCCCATCCAATCAGCTGGGAGTCTGCTGACACATGATTGTTAGTTCATTTTCACAACAGTGCTTTTAAGCTTCTTGGTTCATTTCTATTGTTTGCCATTTTAGTTCCATTACTTGCATGTTGCCGGTTTTCTTTTTCCACAATGAAGAAGACAGATGTTTTGCCCTTAACTGTAAAATTTGGCAAATCGTTCCGCATCCTGGAACACATTCTTCACATTCCTGTTCTTTTTCCTACAATCGGGCTCTTCCTCCTTGTGATTTGCTTTGCCGGTCTTGGGTTTCTTTCTCTCTTACACTGATTCATTGCATATAAATGTCTTTTCATGGCTCTCTGGCTTTTACATGATAAAGTACTGCAACAAATGATGCACCCAAAATGATCTAATGTACAGTACAGTACAGTATGTATGTTTCACATACATCTGCTGCATTGTAAATTATACAGTGGAAGTATAGTATATTTAACTCTGTGTCGTCCAAAGACATCAGCAAAAAAAAGGTTTTATCTACAGAGTTAAGCATTACTGTTTATTTAATTAAATGAATAACAATCAGATATTGAATTGATTAAACATGACATAGATCAAATCTGACTAAAGTGTTTAAACTGTGTTTTCAGGACATGGTATATCTGGGGAGTTGAATCACTGCATTTGCACGTGGACTTGGATGAGAGGTGAAACATCTTCAAGAAGAGAGTCCAGTTGCATTCAACACTTAGTAGGTAAGTTTAATAAGTACAGGATTGGGCATGGAATGCTTCCCAGTCCTGTCATACTGTACCTGAATTGCCCCATGCAACACAGCGTGAGCTGCAGCAGTGACACACGCTGTCTTTTCTGCTCTTCTCCAGCAGAATAGCAGATTTGTGTTTGCAGCTGTGTGTCGAATCGATGTCCTTCTCTTCCTGCTCAAGCCGGACCAAGTTGCCTGTAAGCATGGCGCTCACCTTGTGGTAACATAGCAAACAAAACAACACACATGCGAGCTGGATTCACGGCCATTGTCAAAGCAAATTATGTGATCATTTCTTCAACACCCACTGAAAAATTGCAAGTAGTGGATACGCCCATAAAAGTGCAATTTTAGTGCTCACATGGCTAGCAAACTAGCTAACTGTAATACTGTACCAATACTGTAAACAATAAAGAAAACAGAAAAGGCCTCAAGCCCTCCCCCCAATGAAATGAACAGTGTTGACAATGCACTCTTTACCCAAATTGCAGAGGGAGCCAGCCACCGCACAAACATCGGACCCCCCCCCCCCCCCCCAGACAGGTCGAAGGAAGGCTGCAGGACGCCACCATGGAACAAATAAATCCTCGGCCCACAGAGGACAAGGACGAGGAGTAACCATCACGGCAGGAGCAACACGCGTCAACAAGGACACAAAAACGCCACAGTCGAACGGCGAAGAAGCACCACCAGAGGAGCGAAACATATGTGAGTCACTTCATAATTTATTGTGTCCAACCTTAGTAGGTTGATAATTAAAATTCAAATGAAAATTGACGAAAAATGTAAGAAAATGTTAATGCCTGTCATAGAAAAGTATATAAAGTATATGGTGAGGGGTTTTACAGCCTTACAACACATATAATAATTATAAAAGTCAGCTACTTTGTGGATTCCACGTATTGTGAGCTATTTTCGGAACACCCCCAATCAACCCAAAAACATAAATATTAATTTTGACCAAAAACACACACAGTTTTGGCGCCATGAATGTACACTATACCTGTTAAACCGAAGATGTGTTTGATTTGGTACTTCCTGTCGGCTCATGCTAGTCGGAACTAGCTGTTCCTCCCACTAGTAATTCCTCCCACATCCAATACACATGCATGTTAATTGTAGATTCTAAATTGTCCATAGGTGTGTAATTATATGACGAAGGTGTGATATGAGTTGAATTCTATACCACCTATGTGTGTTGTGTACTCAAACAATGTCCCTCTAAGTGTTTCTGCACGTCTGCTGGTTTGAGTATGACTGCTGACCAAGTTCTGCAACCTTTTTGGCAATATTAGGGTAAGCAGTGCGGCGAGGAGCTTGGTGTGTGTTTGTGTGTGTGTTTGTGTGTGTGTGTGTGTGTGTGTAGTGGGGGAGAGAGGGTGGTGAGTGCAAAGTTACTGACAGGGAAATTTACTCACTGACCCTTGAGAGATGTTCCTCGGTTACGTTGTGGCTGTTGAAAAACTAATCCTCGCAGTAAATCATGACATTATACATCCACACAGCTAAAATTATCCCGTGAAGGTCAGGCAGAAAATTGGAGCAGGGTTTGGCTGTATCCTGACAAAGTGCGAGCCATCCAGGAGCAGACAAACACCCACACAAACATGCTTCTATCACTCTGGCAGCTTCACACAGCTCCCTGACAATGTCCAAACATTGCAGTTTCAATTTGCACGGCTTAAATCATTACACAAAATGCAGGTATTTTAGGTCGGCCAAAACCGTTTTTATTATTTTTAACCCAGTAATTGCAAGGCAAATGATCTTAATTGAACCCGCAGCCTCTGAAATAAACAAGACTGAAAAATGAAAGTGGTGATTATGGTTTACCAGGGACTGTTGTAGGGTTTGTCAAGTTGCTGCCAGCAGCGTTTTCATGTCACTGTTTCAACTCGTTGCCCATTCTAGACACATGGACTCACTCATCAGAGCACGAGCCTTAATGGGGAGCACTTTGGTCCGGAAAAGAAGAGGTTAAATCCATCCACTCCCATTATTTGTCCCTCAGTGTTATGTTCCATAAAGTGTACCCTCCACAAATGATGATGGCCCATTTGATGAATGGTGGAAAAAGTGCATCAAGACAAATGCTATCTATCAATTTCCCAGAAAACACTTAAACGGCCATTATGCAAGCAGAAGCAATGCAAAAATGCCATGACAACATACAGAAAGGATTTCAGCGGTTCATTTACAATGATGCTACATGTCTGCAATGTGATTCATTAGCAGTGACAAACCACAGCTAGCAGTCCAGGACCTCTCCCTCTTTTTTGCGTTATGTACTTATTGTTGTTGTCACAAAAAATAGAATTCAGTTTATCACGTCTGTCAAAGCTACTTCATGTTGTAAATATTCGAATGTCAACTTTTACTGACATGATTTTATTCATTCATTTTCTACCGCTTATCCAAGGGCAAGAGACGGGGGTACACCCTGGACTGGTGGCCAGCCAATCACAGGGCACATATAGACAAACAACCATTCACACTCACATTCATACCTATGGACAATTTGGAGTCGCCAATTAACCTAGCATGTTTTTGGAAAGTGGGAGGAAACCGGAGTACCCGGAGAAAACCCACGCATGCACGGGGAGAACATGCAAACTCCACACAGAGATGGCAGAGAGTGGAATTGAACTCGGGTCCCCTAGCTGTGAGGCCTGCGTGCTAACCACTTGATCGCCGTGCAGCCCGTACACTATTTTAATACTTTTTAAAAAAGTTTTGAAACCAACCAAACACCATTGAACCATTTTACTTGTTTTTAAAGTTACACAATGTTTTCAATAATAGGAATAATATGTAAAGTAATAATAATAATATGTAGTGACAATAATATATGTATACATATACAAATTTTGGTCACCCCTGATTTTTCAAATACATCCTTTAGCAGACAAACATACTAATGTATGAGAAGCGAAATTAAGTTATAGGATTTACAGAAAATGTGCAATAATTATTTAAAGTAGGCAGGTGCATTAATTTGGGCACCTTTGTTGTTTTATTGATTTGAATACCTTTAACACTAATTATTGGAACACAACATTTGTTTGGCAAGGTCATTGACCCTTGACCTGCTTACACAAGTGAAGCCAATCATAAGAAAGGGAATTAAAAGGTGGCCAATAGCAAGTAGCAATATGATAACCAACAATAAAGATTGTTCAACATCATGGTATAGGGGAAGGATACAAAGAGCTAGCTCATAGTCAATGGAAGTCCACTAGATTGGCTATTAATAATTGGGTTTGTGTAAAATATAAACGTGTTGTCTACAAATTTAAAAAATAGTAAATTTTTGGGGAACTATTTAATGTTGGGAATGGTCTTCTCCAGAGAAAGAGCCAAATTACACAAAGAGAAACTCCAAACTCCCAATTTTACAAGCTTACAGACAGTTCCACTGTGTACTTAAATATATACCAGACATCCTGCTACGTCTTTGTATCGTTGTCAGCATAAATGAGACATCCTTAAGTGTATTCACATCTACTTACGTACTGTCAAATAGCCTATGTATATTAATACGACTGTGAACAAACAGGCTTCAACAGACGCCTCTTTGACAGCGTATTTTGACTACGTATACTTTGTTGGATCGTGGGAGTGAGAGACTTGATACAAATCTGCCCCTGAGTGGGTCGCTGATTTTCTTTATTAATCAAGACCGTGTTGGGTTGTGTTGTCTGAATGGATGCCAGAGTGGATGATACTGTAGATCAGAGGTAAACGTGTGATCGTCATTCTGCACAGGCTTGATTCTTGCTGCCTCAGCTTGGCGTTTTCTCGTCCGACGCCGCAGCCAGTTTGCTCACGATGGTTATTTTGCTGCGGTGCCAGTGTTGTGCTTGGCCATGTCTGGGAAGGACTGGCCAGCACTCGAAGACTTTCACACGTATAATGCCATTACTGGCAAAAGTCTGTATTTTTAGGTGACTGGTTTGGCATGTTTGGATTGTATGGAGTCCTTCCGGGTTCCTAGCATGCTTTGTGACACTTTTTTATAAGTAGTTGTAAGAATTACATATGAAGATAAGCATGAACATGGTGTTACACTTCATTAAGATTATTGTCATCTTATTGTGTTGGAAAATTGCAATCCATTCTACATCTCAGCCAGTATTGGCAGCACTCATGCAGCCCCAGACATTAAGGCTACTATCACAGTGCTTGACTGCTTGCAAGGCACAATTATCTTGAGTGTAAAAAGATTAAATAACAAATGTTTTGCCTTTAACCACCATAGCCATTCAAAGTCCATACCGTTCAACAGCTGAACCGTGATGCATACCAGGCCCGCAACATACGATATAGTCCTCCATGTCCTACGTATGTGTTCAGGAGAACCGATTCAGTTGCAACATAAAGAATCCATTTAGCTCTGCAAACCACACACGTCATTCAAACTAAAGTGTTTTGACAGAAAACATGATATGCCAAGACTTTGGGTTTTTCTGAACATTGAAACATACTTTCAGCTCTGAGAACGGTGGTATTTTTTTTTCCTGAGCGCATATATAAGTCTATATGTACTGTATATACTGTATAACAGAGTGGCGGGGCCGTGTATTTGACACCTGGGGACTTAACAAACTTAATCCAGCTCTTAATACCGCCGCTATGGCATCGCAGTTATACAAACCATCAATAATATACAAAAATGCTATATGTCTTACTGGGAAGGAATATCGTTATTACTAAAGCACGAAACCCCGTTAACCCTTTTTGTACATCGTATCTGATCTGCTAGTAAGTCCAAATCACAGTACAATTATGTCTCTGTAAATATCATGTAAATATCATAAAGGCTTTTACTTACATAACCTGATATGGACGCTATACTTTAGCTCATCTTGTTACCATTTCTAATGCCGCTTATAGAGAAAATTTATGTAAAAATGTATACAAATAAATAAAGTGTCGCCAACTTGGCGACTTTGTCGCTAAATCTGATGACATTACAAACCCAATATTTTCTCAAAAGCAACTAGACACAATCTAACTACCGTTTCTGGAGTCATTGGGGATTTTTATGATGTTTTGGGACTTAACAGTGACAGCACTGTGTCCTCAATGAGAAGAGACCTGCTGGGACGTCTGCTCTGCCCCAAAGCAGTCACAAGCCGTCAGTCCACTGTTACCTCCCGAGGTACCATAAGGGCAAAGTGGAGCTCCAGGCATCCATGAATCACAGATGCACCAGGTTCAGGGATTCGAGCCTGGATCTCAAACATAAATGTTATTAAATGATGACCCATTACACTCAAGAATCAGACCACGTGTCCTGGTTTTCAGTCATCAAAATATAGTCACGGTAGAGTTGACGGGTATGATGGGATATGTAGTCATTCATTCATTCATTCACTGGAGCCTATCCCAGCTGTCTTTGGGACTGGTCGCCAGCCAATCACAGGGCACATATAGACAAACAACCATTCACACTCACATTCATACCTATGGACAATTTGGAGGAAACCGGAGTACCTGGAGAAAACCCACGCTTGCATGGGAAGAACATGCAAACTCCACATAGAGATCGCTATGGGTGGAATTGAACTCGGGTCTTCTACTTGTGTGGCCTGTGCGCTAACCACTTGTCCACCGTGCAGCGAGATATGTCGTCGTCTTCTTTTATTTATTCTGAAGTCATGTTTGTATAAAAAAAAACAGTATAAAAAATGCATGTGAGTCAATTTTGGGCCCATTTTGAGGCGTCCCCCACGGCAAATTCTGGTTCCATTTTGATCATTGTTTGACATTTGCTTCTAAAGGTCTTCAGTCATTGAAAACAAGAGTCAGGGCTTCAATGTTTTAAGTGTAGTTTCCTGAACAGTTGCTGTAAAATCCTCTTAAACTTTAAAAAGACATGCATCGTCTGGCGCCAAATTTCATCCTCCTTCAATGTCCACGAGGTTGGACAAAGCGAGACAAAGACAGCCTTTGGGATATCAGGTACATATGATGTGATGAATGGAGCGAGGTAATCTTGGAGCTCAGTGAGTTAACAAACGGAAGAGGATTGAGTGTATACAAGGCCTGTCCCCCGTCTGAACTTCAGTTGATCAATTAACTCCATTATGTTTATCTGGGATGCACTCCATGTTCCCGTTGGCTCTGAGAAACTCAAAGATGAGCCAGCGCTCCGAGGACAGGGAGATGAGTTCATTTCCTGCCCGTCAGTGAACTTGTCATCAAATACGGAATGCACGGCTATCCGTACGCGTGTGAGCGCACCTCTTACGGTACGTCCACACGGCTTGGGATTGCAATGTCATGTTTATCCCGAGTGGGATCACTTAAAGCAGAAACACTCAAATAAAGATTTGATCAGCCACCATGCAGTCTATTTATATTTGGGCTTTCATTTGCCAAGCCATTAATGGGGGCCAGCTTCCTCTTCCATTATACTGTACCATTTAAACCTAATGCACTGGGGGCGGACTCAAACACATGCGGTTTTACGTACAAATAGACAATAAATGAAGTCTTAGTTATACTGCATCTAGATGAGCGATAAAATCAGCAGCTTTAAGATCAGGGATTGTGACTGCAGAACCTGACAGTTCCGGGTCCAGGTTTGATTTCTCGGAACTGGCAAACCACATGAAGACCATTTCAGTGACCCATAACTGTGACTAAAAATAACCTGGCAGAAAGGCCAAGAACTGACTTGGCAGGAAGTGTAAGGAGTGAATTACTGCTGTGATAAGCTGTGATACCTACACATCAAGTTGGATCACAGCGGAGGACGGGAGCACGCAAATTGGTACAAGATGTGTGGTAGTGGGCTGTGCTGTGGACAGAAACCATTGGCCGAGAATGTGGATCCATCATAGGGTCATGCCCACACCCATGTACCGTTTGTTTTTTAAAAATTACCGTGACAATATTCCTGACAATATCAGCATCGTTGAATCGTTCATCGCCGAGGAGTCGGTCCGCTGAGGTTGCATGGGTACCTGCGTGGATAGGATCGGCTGCTCTATGGCTGAAGTCTCCATAACGTCCTTATCTGTTAGGTATCCGTTGTGGAATCAACCTGGTCCCACTGAATGTCCACTGGTCTGATGAGTCTGTACTAGGATTACTCAGAAAAACGTGTCGGTTAAGGAATGCTCACGGCGAGGCGACTCTGTGGGGGATCGGCGGCCGCTCTGCTATGCCGCGAGGTTGCTCCTTCCAGTAGTCCCGGAGCCTGATCTAGCCCCCACATTGGCGGACGACTTTGTAATGGTCTCCATAATATCCTGTAGGGATTTGTCATGGCTGCCACCCAAGGCGGACCGGAGATGTTCTAACTCCGCAAGATCCATCATGCCCAAATTGTTCTGTCGCGGGTGGCGAAGACCAATAATTAGGATCCCAAGATGCAGAGAAGAGACGGTGTCCATGTAATAAAAGTTGATTCAAAGAATCCACAAAAGTAACAAAACGCTGCTAGAAACGAGGATAGCAGGTAGAAAAATACTACCAAAAAACTTTGTTGAGAACCGAGCAGGAAATACAAAAACCAAAGTACAACAACAAAAAAAAAACACTGCAGTAAGAAGTCAAGCCTGGAAACAATTGAATAATTGAATAATTGAATGCAGGTGTGTAACATAGCTCCTCCCATGCCACTCAGCAGTGTAATGCCACCGATAGCAGACAGAGGGCAGCAAAGCAGCACCACAGCTATATTATGTATTTGAGTATATTAGCTAATGGGAGTCTAATATTATTTTATTATAAAGGTTAAAAACTGTACGTAGAAGGTCGTGAACAGGGTTTCTATGGTCTTAACTACGAAAATATTTCATTTATGAAGAAGAAATCTAACTTTGTAGAAATTCACTTATCATGGTCGGGTATGGAACCAATTAACCGCAATGAACGATGGATTACTGCATTGAGAAGGTAACTCAAAAACACTTTTATACAGCAACCAGCAAAGGTTGGATATTACAGATGATATCAGCATCACTGTATCGTCTGAGCGACTTATTCAGAATACCAAGGTCATTTAAAACCCATTAAATCTGCTTTAATATTTGTCTGTGTAAATGCATATGGATGAATGCAGATAGAGGACTCCATCGAGCGCTCGGTGGATAAAAAGAATAACCTCGAATGCACCCCTCCATGTCATGGCCCATTACCGTGCCCTCCATTGATTGCCCAGAACAGTCAATCTGATTTCAAGTCTTACCTTCATAGAAACCCTTCTGGCTACATTTAGTGTTTACATGCATTCCTGGACTTAAGCACCTACTTTTTTTTTGAAGAACTGCAACATTCCACAATATTTCGGAGAACTGCTATATTTTACAAGAATGTTAAATTAGAATTATGATATTGTAATTTAAACCAGTATGAGTTTAGGTTTATTGCCGTGACTTTCAAGAAAAGTCAATAAAGTCATCACTGGCTCTCTATCCTCAATATTATGGATGTAAAACACCTTCTGCCAGGCCGTATAAAATTGCACTCAGTCATGCTGTACTGTAGAACCAATACAGCCTATTTTTGCATATGGTCATTAATTTCCTTGCATTATGATAACACCAAAATCATTTCCCGCTCTGACTTTACGGACCCTCACGTGTAGGGCTCTAAAGGCGCTGTTCATTGTCATGTGTTTTTACTGGTCTGTAAAATATTAGCCTGAACCACTCTGCTCTTGTGTGTGAGTATGTGTGTGTGTGTGTGTGTGTGTGTGTGTGTGTGTGTGTGTGTGTGTGTGTGTGGAAAAGCCACATCTGAACCAGCTGGTTTGTCATGAGTGGCTGTGGGGAATAAGAGCTAATGCTGTGGTTTGGGAATCTTCCTATAAAAATACACACTGCTTTGACTTCATGACAGCCAACACCACTGCTTGGACCCGGGCTCTTTTATACTTTCAATGTCTGACAGACTGCAGGGGCCCTTTGCTTTGTCTACTGAAGGTTCCATGTGGCCATCGATATGTCCTACCAATGGGTCAATCAATCAATCAATGTGGAAAACTTTATTTAGAAATACTTGTCATTTAGATAAGTGTGTGTAGGGCATGCCCAGATGACTGACAAGCAGGTTATATGCTTTTTGTGTGAGACATCACAACTGGTGAAAAATCTTCTATTTTGTGATGAACGGACATGATAAAATTACCCAAGTATTGGGTGCACTTCTTGTTTCCCAGCATGCTTTGCTGGAAAGCTTTGTAAATATTATGTGTTTAATGTTATGTAAGTTGTTGTTTGTCATTCCATGGAGTATTAGTAGTTGCCTTATGTGTTTCTGTTTAGCTGTTAGTGTTGAGTTTGCTGTGTGGTGTTTGTTGTTTGGATCTTTTGGTCTTCACCAGTGATTTTCAACTGGTGGGTCGCGGAGCCAAATGCGGACGTGTTGTCCGTGTGACACACGGCAAGATAGCTAGATATCTGCTGGAGAATAGTGCAGCGGAAAACGAACACTCACAATGTGTGATGTGGGGAAAGTCCGCCCACAATGCAGACTACCAGGTACAGTATGACTGTACTGGGAGGCATTTAGTACCCAATTCATTTAATTCGGTCTTCTTATGATTATTAAACTTACCAAGTGTTAAATCAGAGCAACTGGACTCGTTTGATTTTCTACTTGTTTCACTTCTCATCCAGGTCTGTGAGAAAATACTCCCCACACAATTTTTTTCTCAAATAATTTATGATGTGGATAAAAAAAAATCATACTGTTCCTGAAATGATCGTTAAACTTGTTTTGTGCTGTTACACTGTGTTATTTTGCACCACCGTAAATTCAAACTCCACTTCAATGTCTTGAAACTTGAAAAAAATGACACCACCAGCACTTCGTAAAGTTGCTCAAAGCAGGAAGAAGGTGCAATATTACGACAGAGTATGAGGGCCAAATTGAAAAAATAATTTAACGATCTGAGATTTAGAGGACAAAGTCGTAAATATGCGAGAAAAAAAAGTAGTAAATTGACGGGGGAAAAGTGGAGATTCGAACCCATTTCAGGTGGTATGCCATTATGATGGAAAATATACACCTTGGTGCACCTTTGAGCTTAAAAGCACAAAATGTGCTTCAGTTTCTCTGTTGGCTTCCTCATTCATGACTATTTAAACGCTCATGCTAACACACAAACAAGGAGATCTCTTATGTCTCATTAACAAAGCTTGGATGTCTGTACACCACATATTCATCTTCCCAGGGGAGTATGATCCCTCACTGGCCATTTTTTTTAGCCACGATGAGGATACCAAAGAGCCCAAAACCCATCTTTGAGGGGGTCTTGAACACAAAGTGCTGTGCTGCAGCCACAACACAACCCTGCAGGTTTTCCATCCAAATCTATTTTGGGCTCTTTTTTTTATCCCTGCTCTAAACAGCTGAAATATCTTCCCAGGCCTCTGGCATCAGACCTTTAAAAAAAAAACAAAAAAAAAGACAGAGATACATATTAAAGGTAATAAAATCTGATGTCACTACACTTTTTTATGTCACTTCCATTACATTCCATTACAATGATGTACAAAGGAACTTTAAATAAGGTCTAACAGGACACCAGTTGATACCTGGTTTGCCATTTTCCTCATGGGAAATTGGAAACAGAAATAACAGAAATAATCTGTTCCAAACATCACCCACAAATAGCAAAAAAAAAAAAAAATAGTCATGGAGAAGACACAAACCAACAGGAGGTCATCCAATCAACTCACAATGCAACCGTGTGCAAAAAAGCACAACTTTATACCAATGTATAACCCTCAAGGCATTCCGGGTAACTTTTTCTGGGCTTCCCAGCATGCCTTGAGGGTTATACATTGGTATAAACTTGTGTTGTTTTGCATATACATTACTCCACGTGCGTTTTTATTGACACTTGCGTAGTCTGTTTGTTCTACATGTGTTATTTTTGGTTGCACCGTGAGTGGGATAAATAAACTCTAAATAAAGTGTGAATAGCAAACTGATTCACTTGTACATATGGAACAAATCCTAGTACTTTCTGTGTAATCTAATATACAACAATCGAGGTGGCTTTTCCACCAATAAAGGGCTTAATTAATTACAAGCGCTAAATGGAAGGTTTTGACGAGGGAGCTCCTCTGCATTGCTATGCTACGTTACCGTGATACAGTAAACCTCGGATATATCGGACTCGGATATATCGGAAATTCGCTCACAACGGACAGATAAAAAAGAACCGATTTTTCTGTAATGCATTTCCAATAAAAATTCATTGCATATATCGGATTTTTTTATAACGGATTTCGCCTATTTCGGACAAAATCTCCAGTCCCGTTCCAATGCATTTCCATTAAAATTCCCTCGCATATATCGGATGGCCGCATCGTGGCGCTCCGATTCGCCGAATCGTGACAGGCCGCTATACGACGTCGTTTGCAGCGTTTGCAGCGTTGCCTGCGCGTCCAGGTACATTGGAAACATAGTCAAGGAAGTGCCTTTTTATAACGGATAAAATCCGATTTACGCATATACCGGATATAAATCCGATATATGCGTAAAACGGACATTTTCCGGTATACGCATATAACGGATTTCGCTTATATCGGACAAAACCAGTGGGAACAATTGAATCCGATATATCCGAGGTTTACTGTATTAGGAATGTCTTTCTTTGCGTTGGACTGGATTGTAATAATCCCTTAAACAAATTGCAGCTGTGTATTCACGTACTTATCCATACCAGGCACGGAGCACTCATGTCAGCCATATATGCATGCAACATGTCAGGCTTACTGTAAATACATGTGCACCTAATGCATCATTATGGAGAGACTATGTGGGAGAATGTTTGGACTCTACACACACACACTTTAACTCGGAGTTATTTGTGTGTTCAATCACTATCTACATTGCTGAAAAATGTAAATACATCAAAGTTGACGAGATACAAACTGGAAGAATTGGACAGTGGGTTAGAATAGATGGAATAAAGCCCCCGGGGCATAGAAACTAGTTGACTTTATATATCGCCTGTATGTATTTAGAACACAAACACATGCAGTGAAAAGTGCATCCCAAGAGGAATGCAGGTCCAGTAAATATCTAGAAGGCGAGAAATGACAGATGGCAGTCGTGAAACACAATAATTACCACATACAATAATTACCACTCTGCTTCATCCTCAGCTCCTCGGGACAAGTCCCTCTAACGCCGTTCAACAGCGCACATTCAACCAGTTCAGGAGCTTATCATGTCTCTGATGTACCCTGAATTTGGAGGTATAATACCTGAAAAGTACTTGGAAATAATGTAGTCTGATGGAACAAAGTCATAAATATTCAAAATTCATGTTTGTTATATGTACTCTTTGTCTTCAGTATACTTTGTAACATGTTGAAAACAGGATTGCTGAGACTTTAAGGTAGGATTAAATAAGATGTGCTTCTTCCTACTCCTTTCAGGACAACTGTGATGTAACATGGCCGACACAAATAAACCAAGTACAAAATGGCTAACTCAAGGGTCGGCAACCTTTACTATCAAAAGAGCTATTTCACCCCCTCGCTCACTAAAGAAAAATAGACTGGAGCCGCGAAACATAATTTTAAAACATCTTATAAATTTATCTAGATAAAAAAAATATCTTTTTTAATTTAAAAAAAAAAGTTGTAACAGTGCTGCACGGGTTCAATTCCAACCTCGGTCATCTCTGTGTGGAGTTTGCATGTTCTCCCCGTACATGCGTGGGTTTTCTCTGAGTACTCCGTTTTTTTCCCACATTCCAAAAACATGCTAGGTTAATTAGCCACTCCAAATTGTCCATAGGTATGAATGTGAGTGTGAATGGTTGTTTGTCTATATGTGCCCTGTGATTGGCTGGCCACCAGTCCAGGGCGTACCCCGCCTCTCGCCCAAAGAAATGTGCAGCGAATTGCGAGTCTCTAAAAATTTTGATTGACTTCCAGATTTGTAGGGAATTTTGGGGTATCAAAGTAGTTCAGAGGAGGAAAAGCAGAGTCCCACAAAGTCCGATTTTTTTCAAAACTCATTACAAAGATGCGTATATTCCCCGTTCTGGTCTTAAAAAAATACTTTGCATTGCGAAGGGAGCCACAACAAAGTGGCTGAAGAGCCACATGCGGCTCCGCAGCCTTGGGTTGCTGAACCCTGGGCTAACTCAGCCTCAGCCGTATTGGTTTACATTAATAACCCAAATCCCGTGATGCTTCCTGGATTAACTCATACTACAACCCACCGTGACAGGCTCCACTAGGATGGCGTGGAGCCCAGAGCGCTGCTTCTTCTCACCATAAGCACTCATCTTCAGTTCACTAGCAGTCAGCCCCCATCCAACCCACAGGTATGATTATGGATGCTGGAAACGACCAAGACAGTGTAATCATCAGATCGGGGGCTGGAATTTGCAACCATGAAGATGAGTGGCGCCCACCGTCATGAAAACTAATCTTCATCTCTCTGCAGTGATCTTCTCAGAAATGTCTCAGTCAGCCATTTGGTCTCGCAAAGCTAATAATTCAGAGCCTGATTTAACATCCATGCTCATACATTCTGAAGGGCCACCCGTCTGCCTTTTCTAGGTTGACAAATCAAACTAACCAGGTCGCACCACAGTTAAAATTAAAAAAACACAAGAAGCCATTCGGATTAAGGATGGAACATCTCTTTGTGGATTCCCATCCCTGTTGCTTCCTAAGTCAGATCTCCAGTACCTGGAAATGACTGACTTGGAGTTCCACTGTGATCATCCCGTCTCCTGTCGGGCCTCATTATACCCAAACGCTTTTGTTAGATCTTACAAAACTCCCATGCAGACCTTATGAAGGAGACCTGTATGTCGTCTGTAATAAAGACTCCTTTTATCCAAGGGGCTCCTCGGAGTGCTCTGGTGAAGGCTCGGTACTAAAAATAAAGAAACCTGCATGCGTCGTATAATTATGTCCCGGTATTCACTGATGCTACACCGACACTGTTTGATTACAAATACAACATGAACATAAGTCATGTGATTTACTAAGACAGCTTATGGGAGGATGTTGGTCACCAGTCCTGTTGACGGAGCTCTCATACTCATAAATCCATCTTCAAAATGTCCTGAGTTTGCATCCTTAGGTTAAAACTGGACGGCTTGTGTCTGTCAAAACATTTAACCATCCCTGCATTTTTAAGGAAATTGAGATATTTTCCTCTTTAACACAGCCATGGTTAATAACGGCGTTATAGCTTGTGGTCACATGATGATTTGTGAACCAGTATGATCACATGGGTGATTCCGCAGTCAAGTAGCAGCTATTTAAAGCATAATGCTAAGAAAATCTCACCAGCATAAGCTGCCAGACACCAAAAACACAGACAGATTAAATCAGCAAATTGTGTTGAATGATTGACTAAAACCCCAATTCATTAAAATGGTTTGTGTCAATCAAAAGGAGAAAAACCGCAAGTGAATCAAGTGTTCAGATTTCATAGTCTAGCCCAATAAGGAACAACTACACGGTCTGAGATATTACCAAAGTCTTGGCGGCTAGTGTTTTTTACGATCTCCTGGCCCATTTTAACCACAATGTGAAAGGAAAGAACTATGGGTATTTTTTAATTGCAGTCCAAAAAAAAAAAAGAAGCATAAATTAACAAATGCAAAAGTTGCATCATTTCAGCAATATGAAACTGTCCCTTGTAACAAATCAACAGTAATTCACCCACATGGGCAGTGGCTGGTTTTGGGTTGGTCCCGTAAATGACGCTTGGCTTTGTGCATACATTTGCAACAAAGCAACAGGTGGCGCTATAACCCCCAAACACAGCTAATCAACATGTTGGCATTGCCATTTTTTTTTCTGGCATTGCATTGCAGCATCAGAGTTTGCAGCATTTATGTCATTACAACATTTTTCTGTTGCATTTTAAAGACAAGTAAAACAAAAATAGTGATGTCCGATATCATTATTAAAATGCAATATCAGTTGATATTGGTATCAGATTTTTTTCCTAATCATGAAAACCGATATTAGTACCGACATTTACACGATGAATGAAATAATGATCACGATTGCAACCTGATGCAGCCAAATGTCAACAAACGTTTTGCTTTCTCCCACTCAGCAAACCGCACACAAATGCAACAGTAGTGTTGAAATTCAACAGTGAACTGAATATGCCTGTTATTATTACGCAGTAACGTTTTATATACAAAGTACAGTTTAGAACAGTAGCAGAAGTGGAAAAAGGAGGGAATGTTCCCACTGACGGCATCTATTTAGCTCTGTTAGCTTCAGTTGCTTACGGCTAATTTGACAGCCATTGAAAGTAACTCCTAAAAACAATGACAAGCTTTTCCACTTGTGGCTGTGTGGGTTCCCGACACTCAGTAAGTAGTCATTTTATTCAAATATTTAATGCTGAGGGTTTGTTTGGATGATTTGAAAGTGGAAACAAAAATGTAATATGGAAATACATTCCGATATCAGCTATGAACTAATAAAAGGTTGGGTTACAAATTAGTTCCCTTTCTTAGACTATGATGTAAGTCGAGTTTTAGTCAGTATTAAATTATACCTCAATTAAAGGGATAGTGCAGATTTTTTTTTACATGAAGTTGTATGACACAATCAGACTTGTACATTGTAAACACAATCTTGTAAACACACAAATAATAGACGGGAGATGAAGGTCAAGGGTTAACGGGTAGAATTGGGATTCAGCCTACCTCCTAAGAGACACGTGAGGGACATTTAGTTTCTACCCTCTTAAAATTTTGTCCCAGGCTAGCCTGAATGAATAATCTCTTATTCTCCCACATCTCCTTGTAACAGCGCAGAGACTCCATGACCCCTCTAGCATTCATTAGCATTCAATAATCTTTATCTTTTATCCTACTATGGTTGAGAGAGGACAATATTGGTGAACCTTTTTCCTTTTTCTGATTTTTAGAGGTGGGCAGTTGAAGCCTCATGAAGCTTGGAGAAATACTCGAAACAGATCGGTAGCTTTGGAATAAACCAATAATTATTGATGTAATTATGAAATGTAACATGGAAGGTTGTAAACCGAGGATTACCTGTATGGTAATACTTGAGTTGACCGCTGATATTCAAAGAATTCTTGTATTTTTATTTATCATTTTAGTTTGTAAATGGGAGCGCAAGAGACTGATGGAGACTGACAACATGTGTGACAAAGGAAAAATAATGATCAATTGTGATGATGAATGACATTTATAGTTAGCTACCAACTAGCCATATTACACACACTGTTTGGAGGAAAAAAAGCATGATTTATTCAATCAAAAATTGTGAAAAATCTTTCTGTATAACATTTTTCTGTGTACTAAATATGTCATGTGTCACGTGGACACCTGCGACGAATAGACAGGTGTGTAGAAATTCTCTGTAAATTTAGTGGATGTGGGTTCCATACCGGTGCGCTCTATCGTCCGGAAATTACGGTAACGTCTTTGACTTCCTCTCCCGTCTCACATGCTGTAGATCCTATCCGCCCTCCATTTTCCTGTCACTTTCCATCTGTGTTGATGCTGCGAGATGAGTAATTGGAATGTGCACATGTGGTTGTACATGCACGCACATGTTCATGCAGACGATGGGTGCTGTGGAGCTGAGTGGTCCGAGGAGGCTTTTCTTTTTCTGCAGCGCCCCAGCCCCCGCTCCTCTCCACTGGCCTTACGGAAAAACCCGACATGTTCCAACAGGCACATCACAGCGATCAATTACCCCTGACTTTGTAACACACATTGTAAACAACAAATATGCCAAAACACCCCACAATTGAAACATCATGGCCTTGCGGTTCACAAGCATCTGTGAGATGTTGGTTTGATCGCGACCCAACCACTAATGCATGAGTTGACTAATTAACCACAGCTATTCTAAATATATAATGTGCTTTATTTATATCATGGCCAGAAGATGGTCTCCTGCTTGACAAGCATATGTTCTTCTCAAATTAGCAATGAAAGACTCCATTATTTGGAAACGTAATTATTGTACGGCTATAAAAGTTTTCCATCAACACAAATGCCGGATTATATACTGTATACATACGCTGCTTTCCAATTGCATCTCTTTATTATTTATAGTTAGTACATGAATGCATCAATGTAGCGATGGGGCAGTCCCAAACCCCCATCGAGTACTCTCCATTGCCCGCATTTGGGTTCTTATGGGGTCTTATTGTTCCGCTGCAAGAATACTTGTCTTCTAACACAGTCTAATGATGCAGGAACAAATGTCTATGCACTAACGCTCGTTCTCTACATGCACGTCCATGAATATTGTCATTATTATCCCCCATGTCTTGGCTGACCTGACTCTGAATGTGGGTCACGGGCCGCACAATCACCTGGTAATTACCAGAGAGTAAACAAGCCAAGCCAATGGAGAGCTTTTAATGATTGTCAGGCTGCCACAAAGGGCCCTTCAACTCTAATGAGGAGTAAGTGTGTCATATTATATTGCACAATTGTTGGACTTGACCATCATGATAAATATAGTATCTCTGGCTGCAATGTTATGGGATCGGGGGGGAAAATTTGAGGGCTTATGTGATTAAACGGGAGTGTAAGCCAGGCCCCTGCGCCTCAATGGTGTTATCTGAAATGACCTTACATAATAAGCCCTTTTGCCCATTTCTTGAATCAGATGATTCATTGCTCACCCGTCTTTCAGTAGCTATGACACTATGTGCCACCCACAGAGTAAAGTTTTGGCCTCATGTTTCGGTCTCATTAAATGGGGCCTTTGTCTACAAGCAAGTCTCATTTGTCCCACCGTGCCCACCTATCAGTGAGGTCGACCCCCGTGTCTCTAGTCACGATGACATCACCTCCTCATCGAGGCGAAGGTGAGGTCCCTCTATGGTCCTTCTCTGTCCTCTTGTCACTCAATCACTCCTTTGTGCTAGCGGGGCCTGTAGGGCTTATATGGACGGTAATGAGACTGAACCCACACAAAGCAAAGGCTATAATAGCACATTGTTTTAGACAAGTTAAGTGAGGTCCTGGGATGTAACGCTTTCACACTTCACAGAAGACCCCTTTTCCACCAAATGTCCAGGAACATTTAGTTCCTGGTAGCTAAAGTTCTTGGAACTAAAGGTTGTGTTTTGCATTTGCACGGTTCAAATTAGTCATAAAATCAGATACGGTTCGGTCTGCAAACCTCACCTAAAAGTTCCAGGAACTTAAAAGGTACTACAGTAAACCTCGGATATATCGGACTCGGATATATCGGAAATTCGCTCACAACGGACAGATAAAAAAGAACCAATTTTTCTGTAATGCATTTCCAATAAAAATTCATTGCATATATCGGATGCAATTCCACCCTCGGCCATCTCTGTGTGGAGTTTGCATGTTCTCTTGGGTTTTCTCCAGGTACTCCGGTTTCCTCCCACATTCCAAAAACATGCTAGGTTAATTAGCGACTCCAAATTGTCCATAGGTATGAATGTGAGTGTGAATGGTTGTTTGTCTATATGTGCCCTGTGATTGGCTGGCCACCAGTCCATAGTGTACCCTGCCTCTTGCCCGAAGACAGCTGGGATAGGCTCCAGCACCCCCATGACCCTCGTGAGGATAAGCGTCAGAAAATGAATGAATGAATGTCCACTGTATTGGCTAATAGGAGTGTAAAGGTGACTGTGGGGGTGGGCTCTAATAATGTTAAAAACCATATTTAGATGGTGATGAACAGTCAACAATCTTATGATGGAGTTTGCGCTGCAGTCAAAGGTAGCAGGACTCCACGACTGCTGGGCTGATGAGGGCTGGTGTTCATCCTCACCATCAGGTAACGATGTCCTCATGAGGGAAAAGTGCTCGGTTGATCGGACATGCAAGTGAACTAAGTAGGCGTATGTGAACTGATGGAACTCTGGGAATTCTTGCTACCATGTTTTCCTTTGAGGATGCCACAGAAAACGGAGTAAAACTTTGCCGTGGCAGCACTAACATTCACTGAAACACTTTGTTGTAGTCTAATACCCAGAGCGCAGGCATGTTCTGTGCTGGAACCCCTGGGGTTCTGGCATGTGATCAACCAGTGAAACCACAACAGAGAGGCCAGGCTGGGGTGTTCTTGTATATAAGAAGGGGAAAGAAGGGGATGTGTGTGTGTGTGGGGGGGGGGCTTTTGTGAATGCAATTAATATTACCAGTTTACAGACTTCTTACAGTACTTTACAGGCAGCGTGTGGGTGTAACTGTGGTTCTTGTGGAAAGCTGTGACAATAACTCTTGAGTGACTCAACAAAGGCTCTGCTTTGAAAGCAATGCTATTATCTTCTGACACACATACGCAGCATTAATACTCCCAACAACAACAACTAACAAATCACATCAGAGGCCCAGTCAGGCTATCCTCGGACACAATATGAGCAAAATAATAGAGTAGACCTATTAATAGTTCTCCGAGTGCTGTATCTGGAGATGTTTGTGATCATGACATGCCACAAATCTCTCAAATTTCTAGCATTCGACAATTTATGATCTTTCCTGAAGATAAGTTTAGCGGTTCTCCGTTGACCAGGATCACCATAACTGTGGTTCAACTCTGCTGTCAAGACTCTAATACCGCATCACTGCTGCCGAATCCGGGATGAGGCTGCTTTAGTTAAAGGGCAGCAAAACTCACCCTTACCACAAGATGGCGTTGTCAGTGACACCTGACTCCTGTTGTCCCTAGAGTCGTCCTTTAGTTGTCATTTGCGACACAAAGAGCTCATGTGGGGGGTGGTTTTTGACAGACCCCGCCTCAGGCCCTGCAGGGGATGCTGATGACCCCTTAACAGCCTCCTAAGAAGACGTTAATATTCACGTTGAACGGAATATAACACAGAAGATGGATGGAAAATGAATGTCAGCCATCTAGTCTCTTTGTCTCGGTGGCTGGATTGAAAGTTCTTAAAAGTAAAATGGTTTTTGAGGATGATAATACCAATCAAACCAAACCTAATACCATGCTATACTATGAAATATAGTATTCTATAATTTAAGCGTGTCAAGGCATCCCATGATGAGACAAGCTATCTTGCAGCCAGACGTCTATAAGACTGTGAGCTACGGCATCGCTACTGTGAATGATAACGCTTTACATGTTATATGGACTGGAACCGTACATTAAGTGCTTTATGTACACTGTAAACAATCCTACCTGCACTCGGTGTTCCCAGCGTCACTAGCTCGCATCATGTGACTGTTGTGGCAGTCCAAACTGTAATAATTCCATAATTTGATCAAAGTTACTTAAGATTTGTCAGATCAAAACACCTTTGCTATCAAAACATGCGATGGTACCGTCTATTTTGGACCAAATTCCAACATTCTAAGCATTATGGGAACTGTAGTTCCCTTGAAAAGTAAATGTTCACATTATCCTCTCATTTTCAGATATTCTCAGATACATTTTGACACATTACTTAAACAATAAACGACAACTGTCTTCTCAAACCACCTTGTTCGTACCATTATTTCCAGATGTTATATGTGAAAGCACAACAGTGAGCTTTGATGATGTTATTATGTCTGCGTTGAGCGTTAGTCTTTGTTCAGTGTCAAGTTAATTCATGCGAGCACGCTGATTCCCACCCGCATCAAACATCAATGTGATAATGTTCCCGCTGGAAAACAAACTCCAAGCTCGTCCCAATGGTGAGTCTGTACTCATTTTGTACTTTTCATTTGATGTTGTGGCCTTGCATGGTGGACAAGTGGTTAGCAAGTTGGCCACACAGTCAGGAGATCTGGAAGGGCAGAATAAATGAATGAATAATTGGATGTTGTTGGAAGCTGCCTTTCTGAGACTATTTTTATCGTGAAGGCCGCATGATATTATTGATAATTGCGATCATACATATGATAACCATCACCTTTCATAATGGAAATCGATAGAACTTTTGTTGTAGAATGTTCCAAATAACAGAACATAAATATCAAACCTCCCTGGGGAGCTTTAAAGGATGTCTTGAAATGACTAGAATACTTAAGTATATCCATCACATGAGTTTTTGGTTTGACCACATTTTTTTTTTCCCCCATGGATCGTGAATGCATCATCAGGCAGAGGTGACTCACATTATTAGTGGCCTGTGGTCCCAATGCAGCGCCCTGATTGGGTCAATGGAGGGTGTGTTCACAGTGAGGCTGGCTTTTAACCGTTGAGCAGGAGATTCCAGTTTGTGGTCGAAGGTCTCGTGGAAACATGTAAGCCCTCCGCAGACGTGTGCCATGGTGCGTTACGCCCTCTGATGCCAGTTACTCTAATCCAGCAGACATAAAATATTTCTGCATTGCACTTTCCACTCTGTTCCCATCGTCCGTAAGTCAATCTGTGGCGCGTAGACTGGAACATTATTTTTACTGAACATAATTAAGTGATGTTGTTTTAAAAAATATAAAAAAACACCATCATCACATCACAACAATGTTACTGAATCAATACCAAATACTGTAATAATGACAATTTAATTGAAAGGCTTAGATTCTGAAGGCACAAACTCCTGAATAAAATACTGCAGTAACTTGTGGACAATTAATACCACAGTCTAAAACCTAAGTTAAAATTATATGTATGGCAGGCCCAAGATAATAATTATCTGTATTTAGAGTTATTGGGCATAAGCAGTCCACTTCCAATCATAAGACAGTTAAGATTTCTAAATATAGCCAGTTTTTTTTTTTTTTTTTTGCAGAAAACGATGCTACCCTTGCCAAAAAAAAATAGCATTTTGCATTTCGTAAAGAAAATAATACACACAGTTGGTGTTTTAATTTGTGGGGTCCCCCTAGAGGAGCATGTTGGCATTGCATCTATTTTATTTTCTTCATAAATTCATTTTTTCCCTGTTTTAATTACTTTAAAAAGGCCGCAGATGAGTGGTTAGCATGCAGGTCTCACAGCTAGGGGACCCGAGTTCAATTCCACTCTCGGCCATCTCTGTGTGGAGTTTGCATGTTCTCCCCGTGTTTTCTGCGGGGACTCCGGTTTCCTCCACATTCCAAATACATGCTAGGTTAATTGGTGACTCCAAATGTGAGTGTGAATGGTTGACAGCTGGGATAGGCTCCAGCATCCCTGCGACCCTCGTGAGGATAAGCAGTAGAAAGTGAATGAATTTTGAAAAATTGATGTTTTTACTTTTTTACACTTGTTTTGTCGACATAAATTGTGGTTTTTTTTGTGTGTTAGTGAAAAACATGACACTTCATTGCTACAAAATCCTCCACAAACAAAGCCGGGTGCTTCATGCAGCCGTGGCTTTTGTCCTTATTTCATGCACAAAGTCACCGAACATCCTAAAACACACACTTACATTACCTAAAACACAACTCAGTGTCACACACATAGCCCACCAGCATGCTCTGCTAAACTGGCCATTGCTTTATGTGAGTTTGCCACCTCAACATGTTTCTGAGTGGTCTGCTGGGGAAAAATTTCCCCACACAAATGTTCCTTCTCCTCACGATTACAACATTTCATTCACAATGTGTCGATTCCATGAGATCCCGTGTTTAACAGTAGATTCCCTTTTTACTGGCTAATTCCATCCACGATTCCGTGGAAATTATAGGGCCCTACACAGGAACATACAGGCTTATGTCATACATCACCTCGACCTGGAAACACTGTTTCCATGGCCACTGGAAACATTTGGAATACTCCTGCACCCTCAGCGTACTGACAGTTTTTCCATATGTCATCCTCAAAAACAACCTTTTCCAAGCATCATCTTTACTCTGTTAACATTTCATCTTCATATGTTGATTTGTCATTTTAATATCTTTGAAATATGTTATTTAAAGAGCTCTACCCAAGCTTGCTTAAAGGGGTTCCTCCACCTCCTGTATAGTTATATATATATATACTATATGAAATAGTTATATATGTTGCCAGTTCATGATAGCGATTTGGCAAAGTTTAGCTACTAAAGTTAGCTATTATTGAGTGTTTAGCTCATCATAAGCTCCCAAATTACAAAATTGTCAGTGACTTCTCTTAGACTGCTTCTGTGTACATGCATGTGCTATTTTATTCAGGTAGAACTGACATTTATGACAATTTTTATATTGAGATCGTTATTATTTTGTATAGGAAAGATGCTAAATGCAACCCAATATGAACAAAACATCAACATCTCGGCTTTGTGGTGTAGGTCACAAAGCAAATTATTGTAATAGTTAATAATAGTAACAGTTATTTCATTTTTTAAAATAATATCAAACAAGCTGCCAGCTCACTTTGAAGACCTAAAAAGTATGTTTTATATCTATACTGTTGCTAAAATGCATTGCATTGACTGCATTAAACACCACAACATGCTTATCAAGTCAAATAAGGTTATGTTTTATTTATTTTTGCACCGTGTTCCAAACCCCACTCGACCATCCAAGAGCACCCTCCTGCCAACTTACTTGTGAATATTTCTTTTATAGCGCCACAGTTTTATGTCAAAATGGGTAAGTTTCCCTAACCACGCCCACAAAGCCTCGTCTTCGTCTCCGATTGGCTGAGAGACGCCGAGCGACAACACCTGCTTAACTCCTTCATCCAAATTGACACCCGGGACTCAGAGCAATATAGGCAGCATCCACAGCGCCGCATGCAGTTAGTTCTCCACCGGGCCGCAGCCGCGCGGTTCCCCGCTCCAAGGTGAATCCTCACACGCATCCGCACGTACGCACGCCCGCTGGCGGGGCACAGTCTCCGCAGACGCGATGTTGCTGAAAGTGGCCGTGGCGCTGCTGCTTCTGTCGGTATTGGAGCAAGTCATGGGCTCGGATAATATCGACATTTACGACACTCCACCGGAGAAGCCCGTCATCCATAAAGGACGTCTCTCCTTACAGAACACAGGTAAGCAACATATGACTGGCGGTGCACAAGCATGGATCTGCGTGGGGGACCAGTGTGACACGTGTGTACCGTGGGGGGTGGGGGGTGGGGGGGGAGTGCATGCATGTATGCAGAAGTCACGTCAGCCTACTTGGTTAAAACTAATCCAAGCACACGACTTGCACAGAAAGGCGATATCTTGTAAATAGTCTTGGAGAGGAATCCAATATGTTAGTAAACTATTAATAGTATGGCAGGGGTGACCAAAGTGTGGCCCGGGGGCTATGCCATTTCAGGCTGCACTTTTTTTTTTTTATTGCAGAAATAAAACTGAGCAAAAATTTGAAAAATGGCGCAAAAAGGTGCAATGCTGTGAAAAAAGTTGAAATGTTGATAGTAATAACACTAATAATAAGCTGTTCCACATATACCACATATCTGGCATGGTGTCACTTTGTTTGATTTCTGTAAGAAAAAAAAAATCTAAGTTAATTTAGTTAAAAATCTGTCTCTTTTTCCAGTCAATCAAATCTTTGTTCATTCAAGTTAGGTTATGTTGCTGTTATCCTACTGAAACGTGCTCCTTCTGTTCCTAATCCGAATATTAGAATCTAATCTTCATGCATAAAGTGGACAAACTCAGAGGCAGGTTTAATAACAGCAGCGTGTAACTCAATGCACGCTGCGGCCAAGCTCGTACGATCCAAGCACATTCTTACGATGCCAAAACAAGCACTGCTGACAGCGGCTCACTTTTCCTGCGCACTTAAGTTCAACTAAGGCCTACAAACTACACTAATGCTTGGGTTGCTTTTTGCACATGAAGAGGTTAAAATGAAAAAAATCACGTCCATCGTCCATGCTGCCATTTTACTCAGGTCCAACAGGTGTGATCAAAAATGCCAAAAAATGAAATTGATGACTCCCGTCTATATCAGTGGTTTGCTCCTGCCGTTCATTCATAACTACTGTAGACAGTAATGTTACAGCTAGTACTATATGTTTGTATTGTATTGTACATGTTGACAACCAGCTAATAGTAATAAGTGCAGTCTGGACTCCCAAAGTACAAGTCAAGGCTGCATCTGCAATGCACCATCCTCGTGTTCTGTGCAGCAACAAGTGTGACGCCAAGATATTTCAATGCAGCAAAAGTATAATTCCACCTTCATGGTTCCACCGCTTCCTCATCTTCTCTCTTTTCCAGCCGAGATTCAGCACTGTCTGGTGAGTGCAGGAGACGTCGGCTGCGGCGTGTTCGAGTGCTTTGAGAACAATTCCTGCGAGATACGAGGGCTCCAGGAGATCTGCATGACGTTCCTGCATAATGCTGGCAAATTTGACTCTCAGGTATTACTGGACTGTTTGCAAAAAAAAAAAAAATTGTATAACCAGGGGGCAACATTCCTTTTGGCTGACTTGCTGCCTCAGAGTCTCCTCCGTGAACAGATTTGTTTATTTCCGTTGTTGCATACCACCTAAAAAAAAAAAAAGTTTAGCTTTTGTAAATATGCACTTAGGTGGATGTGTATAAACTTCAGCCTGAGGGTCGAGCTGCCTTGCCAAAAGTCCATCTAACACAGGGGCGGGCAAACTTTGGGACTCGTGGGCCGCATTGAGTTAACAAAACTGTTAACTCAACTCTATTTGTATTTGCTTATAATTCTAACAGTCCACCTAGAATTATTTGTCTAATTTTATTTATTTATTATATTATATATTATATTTATTCTACATATTATATATATATATAATTTATTATATATTTTATAAATATATTATTATTATTAATTACATTATATATCAATTATATTATATTTTTATATATTTATTATTTTTTTATTTATGTAATTATTTGTATAAATCTGTAAACGTGTCAGATTATTAGCTATATGTTTTAAATATGTTCCATATATCCCTTTTTTCCAGAGCACTTTAAACATCAAACCACATCAAACTTGATTTTTTTTTTAAATTATTATTATTGTTATTTTTTTTTTTACTGAAGAAGACATCCGACTTGCAAGTCATGTTGCCAGCATGTATGTTAAAAGTTAGAAAGCAACTGGCGGGCCGGATTCAAACGCTTAGTGGGCCGCATGTGGCCCCCGGGCCGTAGTTTGCCCACCCCTGATCTAACATGTAAATACAGCAATTTTTAACTATCTATCACATTTGGACACTAAACTGACCTTTTGTAAGAAAAAAACTCACCTGCCCTGAGATGTTTTTAGGTGTCCTCATAGTAAAAATGTGTCATGTGTCAAATGCTTCATAGCTTTAAATATCATAATTCTAATGGTGTTCACCAATATGACAATTATGTTCATACACAGGGGAAGTCCTTCATCAAAGATGCTCTGAAATGTATGGCCCATGGGCTTCGTCATAAGTTCAGCTGCATCAGTCGGAAGTGTGTGTCCATTAAGGAGATGGTGTTCCAGCTGCAGAGAGAGTGTTATATCAAACATAACCTATGCTCAGCCGCTAAGGAGAATGTGGGAGTGATGGTGGAGATGATCCATTTCCAAGATCTCTTCCCTAAAGGGTAGGTAGACACTATTTTTTTACAATGACAAATGGCCTTTCATTTTTTTTTTTTTTTTTAACCGTTATTCCTTGTTTAGTCAAAGTATTTGAGCTTTATTTGTGCAAACACCATCTAATTTATTGTCTCCTGTGCCCAGTCCTTATGTGGAGTTGGTGAATATTCTGCTGGGCTGCGGAGAAGAAGTGAAGGAGGCATTAACCCGTAGCGTCCGACTCCAGTGCGAGCAGAACTGGGGAGCTCTGTGCGACAGCCTCAGCCTCTGCTCCTCATTGACCCCGTCGCCGTCCGGTTCGGCCGTCGAACACCGCCGCCCCTTACCCCCTCAGCCGGAGCACCCTCGCCCCCTGCGAAACGGGGACAAGGGCGGGAAGGCGGCATTCCACGGCCACCTTCGCGGTCGCAACCAGGGACTGCGACGCCAGGGTCCGGATGCCGGAGTGGTGGCTGAGCAGGAAGATCCCGAGGCGGCTGACATCCGGAGGTGAAAATGCAGGCGATGATAACACTGATAACCCCGACACCATTTGAATAGCACACTTGTACACGAATGGACATTTTCACATGCACACGTTTTCCAGTCATTCCAGCAGTCCCACATAGTAAACTTGCAGGGTAAATGTGGCATAGCATGTATAGTCACACCTGACTGTAGGCCACTTTTTTTTTTTTTTTTTTTTTTTTTTTTAATGAATGATTGTTATCACAATTTATTTGGATTAAGTGTATTTTGACTCTAATATAGCATTTCTCTAGTCATACTTACTGTTTTGATTTGACTGTATTTGTATTATTTATTTTATTCTTAATGCAATGTTGAAATATCAAAATGTACATAGTAAAAAAAAAAACAATCTATATTTATATGAACATGTATAAATATAGCGGAAATATACAATAGCTATAATATGTTTGAAATAGTATACGGCGTGCTGTTGTTGTCCTCACAGCATTGCACCTATCACATGTTCTGTAGATATGTAACATACACCGTTTGTTGTAATGTGTATTGTAATGTATAGATACTTGATAGTGAAATACAAAATTGTACAGGTCTGAAGTCCAATTCTGGCACATATGAATAACCGTAGTGCATAATAGCCATGATGCCAACAGAGGTCACTCAAACTGCTAACTGATGGAGGGTTAAATATTGGAGGCTAAGCTAAAGATTTTAATGTAAATGCAGAAATAGAACAGTGTTCCCGTTTTCCCGGTCGTCTTGTCACACACTCAAAGGGTCCTAAATATGTCATATGCAAAGAATCAATGAATGTTCTGTTTTTATGAGCCACAAACAATTACGCTATTGCACTTTTGTCAGCTTCTGATGGACTGCTGAAACCGTATGATCCGCCAACCCTTAAACTCATTTCATTTGAGCAAGCCTCCGTCTTTATCGACCACCGTGTTCCGGATGTCATTGCACCTTCAGGGGGCTGGATTGTTGACACGGCGCCTTCATCGCACCTTTTTGAACGTAGCCCCCTCACCGGGTCACAGGAAGGCTCGTTATGGCGCCTGTTTGAGCTGCAGGTGATGCAGCAAGGACCCAGGAACTGGGTTAAGTCCACACATGGCGTACTGTTATTCTAAATGTTATATTTACAGAGGCCACTAGAGAATTCCTCTGGGCAACGGCCAAGAGCTTGTAACACCAAGCTGGCCTGTGTAGGAAGAAGCAGTGAGACAACCTTTTTTTTTTTTTTTTTTTTAATTCTTCCCTCAGGTCATTGACACATTTGACCTTTTAAGGCCAGTTTAATTCTGTCGAAGTGGAAGTGAAGCACTAATAAGTGAGCAAAATCCAATCAATCAACACATTTCTGTTTCATCCAATGTATAACTTATCCCTGCAAGTCATTTAGAGACTTATCTTTTTTTTGTGTGTGTGGAGGTTGGGATTCCAGTGACATCCCAGCATAAGACATAAGCTATATTTTATTGAAAATGTACTGTATATGTGTAATGTGACTTTTAACTATGTAGTGGCCTTTCTTTTCAGACAATAAACTGTGTTTCTTGTAGTATCAAGTGCTACATCACCATGTTTTCCTCCATTTAAGCATATGATCCAATGAGTATTTTTGGACTAATCATTAAAGTATTAGTAACTTTATTTTCTACAGTACATCCTGTAATTTTGTGGCAATATATGCATGCTTTTTTTGCAAAAAAATAAGAATGTAATGGTAGAAATGTTTCAGTGGTGACTCGAAACAGGCCAGCAGAAAGCGTTGACCGTCTCAGGTGTACACACAGGTTAAAAGACACCTATGCCACCTACGCGTTTAAAGATTCAGGCACTGGAAATATCCTGCCTATTTAAAGGTCCAAACATTGACATCATCAGCTCGGGGGGTTGAGCTCACCGTGTCAGTTTTTATGAGAGACTACATTATGTCACGGATCATTTACTAAGAGCTGTGATTTGATAGTGAACATGCAACAAAGTTTGAGGTCATGTAGGGCATCTAAGCTCACATACTGTATACGGTGGGGGAACCTGGCATATTAAAGCTGGGTTTCTTTTGTAAACATCGACAGGGACTGGATAAGACAACATGTCAAAGCATCACATACCATAAAACACTTGCACCATGTCTGTGCCAAGGCCAAATTGGCATGGATGAGGATGTAATGACACCGAATGCCCACTGGGTGGGGACATTTCGTTGATTTTTTGTGTAGGGCGTCAAAATGGCAGGAGGAATTTGGAGTGGTATACTGTGTACTGTGTATACTTTTTGAAAGTTGTGAAGATGTTTGTCTTTTATTTAAATATGTCCATCATAAAAAAAACATTATAAATGTTAATATGACATAAATTTGCCTGTTAAAGTTCAATCATGAGTTTGCTGTAATCACATTGAAGACCGAGTCTACATTCATGGCAAACAGTGATGGTTGCTTTAGGGTTGCTGTTGCAGCTTATTGCTAAGCAACTCACTTGTACACAGTGTCTGAGCAACGCAGCATCATGTTCCCCATGTAGAAAAAAATCAGGCCACTGCTGGAATAGAAATGAGAGACAGGAGAGCTGAGAGTTTGGTGCTACACCTTCAATGAATTTGCTTGTTTTATTTTAAATCTGTAGTGTCCCATTTGTCTTACATAGCTGAAATTGTAAAAATAAAGTATCACGTTGCATTAAACTTTAAATGACGCTTAGTCGTACAAATCTGAGTACATGCAAAGATGTTTGGATGTTTTTGTTTTGTTTTTTTGGACAGAAACAAAGATGGAAAATTATTTTATTGAGTTAATTTGATATACTATGCAGTACACTTTTGGCGATGTCACTTCCTGTCCGCCCGCCACTCTGCTGTCTTAGCACCATTACATATTTATAGCAACACACACAGTCTTATTTATGTCTACTATATTGGGTAATATGGATGTAAAGGAAACTATAGGGGTGTTATTTCATGTCTAAAGGGCTTTAATGATGTTAAAGATCATATTCATTAGGCTGTAAGCCGGTTTTCTATGCGCTAACTACAATCCCACTTATCACGGCCAGGTCTGGAACCAATTAGCCGCCATTAATGAGGGACTCAATAAAGTTGAATACAATATAATTGAAATGTCAGGCCTGTGTAGGGATTTCAAAACCAAGATGCATGTTTCCGCATCCGTTGACCACTTGACAGCAGTGTTATCTTACCTTTCCTCCTCTCCCTCTGCAACCTCTAATGCTTTGATTGATGACTTACTTTCATTTTCAAAGTGGGTGCCTTCCCACAACAAATAAAAAAAACAGAATTGCTTGTTTTAATTACATTTAATAATCATATAATGATAACATACTGACAAGTAAAGGCTGATATTTAGCTTGAAGCATGTTGAGTCATCATGATATTAGTAAAGATGACCTCTTAGTCACACAGCATGCGGGCCTGAATATGCCGCACTCCCGTGGTTGGTATGGCAACTGAGCTCTATCAATATTGAGATGGCTCGAGGTGAGGCAGAGCAGCAGAAAACTGTCCTGTTAAGCGAGAAACCTGATACAATTCAGCCGCTTGGTGACCATCTCTGTGGGAACTAATAAATAAATGACTCGGTGCCCAGGTTTCATGGATGAATCATTTAAAGAACATTCTGTATTGAATGCTTTTCCTTTGTCTTATATTTAGCATCTTATATATACACAACCTTGATATGAAGTTTATTTATTGAATTGTTTTACTGGTTATAAGATACTGTGTGTGTGTTATTTGTTACAGGAAGCAGGAAGCATTTCAAACCAGGAACACCAGGACCATCAGCCTGTTACTGTTAAGGGAAACCAGACACTCAAAGCAAACTGTTGTTAAACCACCCCAACAGGCCCTGCAGCACATGGGAGTGGGTTGGGTGGTGAGTGTTACTACCACAGGACAGAGAGTAAAATGAGGGATGAATCTAGGAATTTTTAGCATTATACCTGTACATATACCAATACAAAATATTATTTGGATGTTTTATGCCAGATCAGTGTGGCGGATTTGAATACACTACTATACTAGAGCTGATCAAAAAAGCATGTTTGGGTTGAACTGGTTTAACACAAGTAATCCTACTCCACTTCAATAATGCATAGAACAGGAGCTCTACTGAAGACAGTCCTTTTACATCAGCTGCAAAAGTTTAAACAAAGGTTTAAACTGAAATATGCACACATTTAGTGATAATTTCAAGAGGTTCTGAATAACAGGGGTGTCCACCAAGGTCCACATACTGAAAGTGAAAGAACGGCAGGGGGTTTAGTGTTTATTAAATACACTAAAGCCAACCAATGTAGGTTAAAATATGCAAAGAAGTATATAAATACTATGTAATTTCTTGTATCATACTACATAAATGATATATTTCCTTAAAAATGTTATTTCCAAATGCCCACAAGGTATGCTGGGTAGTCCAGCTGAACAATAAAGAGTACTGCAAGTCATGTTGCTAAGTATATGCTATCGCAATAGAACATCCGCATCTAAATATTGTGTTATAAGTGACACAGCAAAGCAAATGTGTCTAATATCTAACAATATGTTCATTCATTCATTCATTTTCTATCACTTATCCTCTGCTGGAGCCTATCCCAGCTTTCTTCGGGAGAGAAGCAGGCTACACCCTGGACTGGCCGCCCGCCAATCACAGGGCACAAATAGACAAACAACCATCACACCACACTCACATTCATACTTATAGGCAACAATATGTTTAGTTAATAATTATTTTTATTTACAGAATACTCTACCGGTCAACAAAAAACAAGCCGTGGTCCACAAATGGCCCCTACGCCGCACATTGGATAACCCTGGATGGTCTTTCATGTGATGCAACACACTCCTATGAGGCTGCTGGTGGGGGGTGGAGGTATCACATTTGTTTAATCAAATCATTTCAACTGCATTTTGACTAAATGACTCCATGGTGTTGTTTTGCCTAATTTGGATATGATCTCCTTCCAGAAGCACCTTTTCTTAAATATTGATTTTATAACTCATTAATATAGTTCCCCATCAACTCCTCCCATTCATTTCAATGCATCCTTATTTGGGAGGAGAGCATGTGCCATTCATTGAATAAAGGCGTACTTTAGGCTTGGCTACACGATTTATATCCAATCAAATGGAAGATGGAGCCATGACTGGGCGGGACTACAAGGGAAATCCTGACACAGATTGGCTCCTTCTGACTATTGGGGAGGGGCTTATAGTCGGAAGTGTCCGCGGACTGGCTCAGCTGTCATCTAGATGAAAGAGGAGAAACCATTTACACCGGCCGTCTGGGAAATGCAGAAAAGGGAAAAACGCTGAAATATGGCGACATCAAAACGATAAGGTCATGACGCTGAACTGAAGGTAGTTAGGCCGACATGCTATCGATGAGCTATGATTGTCAGTGCTTTCAGAACCGCGGGCTGGATTGGGTTGCGTTGTTTCGAGGTGAAAATTTGATGGCTAGGCGGTGTGACATTGAACATACAGGGCACGAAACAGACGAGGTCGTTTAAAGAGCCAAGCTCCTTTTCCAACTTGTCATTCCCTGGAAATTTCCACCGGATTTTCCTTTATAATGGTGTCGTGAATATTGCTTTCTTTTCGTTGGGCACTGTTATCCACCGAAAGCGTTCAATGCTTACCAGCTGCTTTGCAAATATGCTAACGTGACAACGTCCCTTATGCTAGCTTAGCGGCTCCGGGAAGGGAAGTACCCTACATTCAGAACAGACGTGGAGACGTCATCAGCATTTTCCTGTATTTAAATGGCTACGTGTGAGCGGGTCATTGCTTAGAAAAGGAAGAATACTCGATAGGTGTCCATGCTGTTTCCCCAACTAGGCAAATGCACAAGACCGCTCCGAGGTACTTTAAAATAGACTTGACTGGCTTGCCTCTATGATGAAAAGGACACATGAAAGGTGGTGGAGTCGATGTTAGCTTGCTGCTAGCTGCGCAACGACCTTTGCAGACGTCAAAGCAGGCTGCTAGCTTATGCTGGTTCACTAGGGTGTTTTCCCTGTTTGCTTAGCCTGGCGAGATAATGATTTATTTTTTTGTGGTATAACCCAGACATGGTGCAATCTACACGAGTAATCCACTGCTATATTTTAACTTGTCACTCCAATTAAACATGTCACCCGTTCTACTTCTTCCTATCTCTTTATTTCAGCATAAAGAAGTCGGTGAAAGCCAAAGGTCAAGTGAAGATTTACTGGGTGTCCTAAATGGGGGACTACGGGTTTGGAGTTCTGGTGAAGAACAGCAGTGGCAACAAGTCTGCTTTTCCTGTAAGGATCCCTCCTCACCTCCAACCCCAGCACCCACACCACCCCTCCAACCCCCCCAGCCCCCCCTCCTTTGTAAACAACACCTGCTCCACCAATGGGGGCAGTGCTTGGCTGTTCCCTGCTGTAGCCCAACACAGTAACATGCAAGATGAGATCCTGGAGTCGGACAAGTCGAAGGCTTTAGACCTCCAGGACATGCAGGAGAAGTCTCAGGTCCAGGCCCAGCCTCAGGCCCTCTCTCCGGGCCAGCAAGAGGCCGGCACAACCTTGGGGGAGCTCGAGGGAGCTCTTCCTGAAGACAGCTTATTGGAGAAAGGTTCTTTGGAGAGCAGTGGAGGCAAGGAGAAGCTAAGGATGGAGTCTCCAGTGCTTAGTGGGTTTGACTACCAGGACACCCTGGGGATGGGTACAGGGTGCACACAGTCCACCTCCTCCTCGCTGACGAGCTTCAACAACTGGTCCCCTGCTGTTCCATCCACCCATTCTCCAGTGGTTGGTGATGACGTTGGGGGCTTTTTTGGTCCTGCTGGCTCAAACGGCAATGCACCACCTTTGCTGTTCCAGAGCTTCTCTCACCACACCGGGCCTGGCTTTGGCGCCGGAGGAAATTTCACTCCTCAGATCGGACCGGTCACACAGCACCACCCTCCCACCCCTCACCCCCAGTCCTATCACCCTCACAGCCAGGGGGTGCCACCGCAGCACCGGCGCTCCCCAGCTAGCCCTCACCCGCCTCAACCCTCCTTCCCGCCGCACGCTCATCGCACAGGAGCCTTCCCCCAACTGCCCCACCTCACACCTGCCCAGAGCAAACACCCTTCACCCTGGGGAAGCTACCAGAGCCCCTCCACGCCCACATCGACCACCTGGAGCCCTGGGGGATATGGAGGCTGGGGGGGCACCCATGGTGTTAGGGAGTACCGACGTGGGGTAGGTGGAGGAATGACAGGCCTTAACTCCATCTCTCCGCTGAAGAAGTCCTTCCCCAACAATCAGGTGAGAGACATTTCACCTAAACATTCATTTTTGTGTATGCTTAATTTAAATGAGAAGATACAACTCGTTATGGATCCACAGGTTCCTTCACAGAAGTTTCCCCGAAATAGCTCTGGCTTCAATCACAAGGGCTGGGTGGAGGACGCAGTGAGCCGCAGTGATAGCGTGTACCCTTTCCAGGTGAGGGCGTTACTGCAGTTTCATTCATTGACGTTGTAGTTTCATTCAGTTTTTTGTGTATTTGTGATCCCCAGAGAGAACGTTGTACAATGCTAATCTTATTGAATGCACTCAGCTGTATTCAGTGCAACAAATGCGCCATTGAGCAAAACGGGATACGTGACGGGGTCATGTGTAGATCCTTAGGTTACAGGATAGTAATCTTGTCCACCCTGGCCTTTGCTACTGCCCTCATTCTGTGTCTCTGCGCATACTGATGCTCTGTGTGCTTTCAAGCTTTCTCCCTGCACAGTCAGCATGTTGTGTGGCTCCATTTTAAATGCCCTGCATTTTGTTTTGTGTCAGGGCATTTATTCATAGTGACGTAGATGCATTTGCCCCTCTTTTGTAGCACCGCATCTCCTTTGCTGTCATTATGTATGTATGCAGTCAATGCGTAGGCCCAGCTTTCTACTCACATGATGGCTAACTGTGTCAGGCCTGCTGTCGCTGCCTCAGATGGTGATGCGAAGCTGCGTGGAGGCTAATTGTTTTCTTGCTCTCTTTTTAGCAGGAGAGAACCCGCTCCTTTGATGGTTTTAACATGCACTCTCTGGAGAACTCCCTGATTGACATTATGAGGGCTGAACAGGATTCCTTGAAAGGTTAGTTCCCACACAAACAATAGTGCGGAGAAGATCCCGCTACTGGCTGTAAATAAATACAGCCTTATTTCACCGTCAGAAGATACTTTTCATTGTATGTAGTACACGGCAGATGATATAAATATTTTACAGAGGATTTTCTAGTCACTCCTGGCTGGTTAATACAGATGCTTAACAAAAATTGGACATTTTTATACTGTGTACCTTCAGAAAGGAACACCTGAATAAATTATGAAAAAAGCAAAGTGTCTACGTTTACATGCAGTCAAATATCTATCATAACTGGTATATTAGCAGTAACCCGGTTGCGCGCAGCCATGTAAACACCAATAACCCTTCTGGAAAATTAATTTTTTTTTTACCAAATTGGGCTGCTATTAATCTATGGCAAAAATGAGGTCATACCAGTTCCAGTTCATGAAGTTGTGGTGTAAAGGCTTTCCTGTTTTGTCATTCACTCTAGGACGCTTCAACTTCTCTCACCAGGGTGGAGACGGGCCTCTGCCTATGAATGGTATGTCAATTACATGCACAGTGTCGAACACCAATGGGGATGTAAAAGACCTGAGACATAATGCAAGAAATGCCTAGTCTGATGTTAGTTACATTCTCTGATGCTGAGTGACCACCATTTTACCTCTGAGGCAGTTTCAAGGTTGTTGTTGTTTTGTTTTACATGCAGCGAGAAGTTATGGCAGAAGACGAGGTAATTCTTGTCTTTGTGTTTTTGAAATGGTTCAGTATTATTTAATTTTGTATAAAACAACGTAACAAACAATCACACATGGAAAAAATTGAATGTCTTTTTCGGTCTTGTTCAAGGATAGAGGTTCATGAAGGAGATGCGTACCTGATGTAGTAGAGTGTTCTTTTCTGGCCAGGTCATTCCTCGCTGTTCCCCATGGAGGATGAACGCTCTTTCGGGGAGGATGAGACCACAGACCAGGGCCTTGGTGGGCTTGGCTCAGCACACTGTTTCCCCCACCTCAACGGAGAACGCATAGAGCGTTATTCTCGCAAAGTGTTTGTTGGAGGGCTTCCCCCAGACATTGACGAAGGTACAGACATTGCTGTGAATTTGTGAAGTATATGTATTAAATGCGAAAGCGAAAATTCACTTAAAGCATTTGAGTCTGGAACCAATTAACCATGATAAACGAGGGACGACTCTTGCGTCTTTAAACCTGGCCCACAGAGGCAAAATTGCAGGAATTAACGTACATACTGTACTGTACGTACTGTTGTCACGCTGTGGAATGATGCCATAGTGTTGCATCTATGGCTAGCTGCCTGTATGCAATCACTAGATTTAAGACTGAATTAACAGTGCTGGTTGCAGCCAGATAGTGCACCAGATAGTGCACCTGACTTTGTTCATAACTTAAAACCTTTCTAAATTACAATTAATCAACAATTATCCACCAACTTCTATGTGGATTTGGATGTGGGACTCAATAAATATCCACTCATATATATATATATATCTTAATGTGTGTTTTGTTACAGATGAAATCACTGCCAGTTTTCGTCGTTTTGGTCACTTGTTTGTAGACTGGCCTCACAAGGCAGAAAGCAAATCTTACTTCCCTCCAAAAGGTGAGATCTAACACACTTTTGTATTTAGACTCGGCAGCACTGTGGTGCTCATTTCAATCCTACCTTTCCAGGGTACGCCTTCCTGCTCTTTCAAGATGAGAGCTCTGTTCAGGCTCTGATCGATGCCTGTATTCAAGAGGACGGCAAGCTGTACCTGTGTGTCTCCAGCCCCACCATTAAAGACAAGCCTGTGAGTGTGTTTAGCCCTTTTTTCCATTGCATGGTAGCCCGCTATTAATACTTAGAATTCCGATTCTTGGTGGCTGATCAAATGTTCCAAGCATAAGACATAAGCTATATAATACTGAAGCTATACACTTCAATGTAATAGAGCACCTTCTTTTTATTTTTAAACAGCAGGTTAACTTGTGTTTAAATCTTAGTCACATTGCTCTCTTTCTCTCTCTCTCTCACACACACACACAGTCATGCCTAAGTTCACAGTTCGTCCCACAGCAGACTTGTATGTGACAGGTCAACTGTTGTGTAAAGACTGATTAACAAACCACCGTATTGAAAAAGTTTTTCTTGCTTTAAAAGTTACTCTGTCACACTCCTAAATCTATATCATGTCTGATATTGTGTACCAGGTCCAAATTCGACCCTGGAACCTAAATGACAGTGATTTTGTCATGGACGGGTCCCAGCCTCTGGATCCCAGGAAGACCATCTTTGTAGGAGGTGTCCCTCGTCCCCTACGTGCAGGTACATCTGTTGTTGTGACCACCAAGTGCAATAACACCAATTTAACCTGTACGCGATGTCATTCCAGCGGAGCTGGCCATGATCATGGACCGTCTCTATGGCGGAGTGTGTTACGCTGGTATCGACACAGACCCTGAACTGAAATATCCAAAGGGAGCGGGGCGAGTGGCTTTCTCTAATCAGCAAAGCTATATTGCAGCCATCAGTGCCCGATTTGTTCAACTGCAGCATGGGGAGATTGATAAACGGGTGAGTTTCCCTGTTCGCATCTTCAACGAGTGTATCCTGTTCAGTTCCATGACACGCCGCAGTCCTGTGCATGACTACAGTTGCATCGTCCCTAGTTTCACCTCGTGTCCTACCCTTTGTGTCTGCCAGGTGGAAGTGAAGCCATACGTACTGGACGACCAGCTGTGTGACGAGTGCCAGGGAACCCGCTGCGGGGGGAAGTTTGCGCCTTTCTTCTGCGCCAACGTGACCTGTCTGCAGTACTACTGCGAATACTGCTGGGCGGCCATCCATTCCCGCGCCGGCCGTGAGTTCCACAAGCCCCTGGTGAAGGAAGGTGGCGACCGACCACGGCACATCTCCTTCCGCTGGAACTAAAGGCAAGGGATAAAACCTAGGAATGGGGCGGGATGGAGGGAAGGAGATATGGGGGTGACTATGATATGAATATAAATGCACTTTTCTTTTAAGTTAAAAAAAAAAAGAACTTAATTTATATATTTTTTTTAAATTGGGCCCTCTCAACATAGTAACTGTTAAGAAGAGTATGAAATCCCATTTCTGTTTTGACTTAAAGTGTGCATGAACATATGAATGCATTATATTTGGATTTCGATGTTTTCTTACTTGACTGTCATTTTGTTTGGTGTTAGCTGGCAAAGCTGCTTACATTTGTTGTCAAGGGTAACAAATTTGAATTGAGGTTCACAATACCTAAATCAGTATACTGACTGCGGAAGCTGCATTGAAGAGGGTGCGTTTTCTTTTTGCTTGCAAGTTTCGAGAACAACTACCATTTACCAAAGTTTGAGTGCTAATCGGTTGGGTTTGAACAAGAAGAGGAATGTCGTTTTAGATGGCGAGTTGATTTTTGTTTCAAGCAGCTCAGTGTTTGGGAACTGGCCAACATCACACATCAGTCTCTCCTCAAGTCTGGCAAAGCTGTGTTTGAACCGCTTGCAATGGTTTTAGGTCTTGGTTTAAAAATAGACGCTTTGTAACCAGAAAGGGCAAACCAAAGATTGGCCTAAAACGCATCACCAAGAGCAGATGTCAATCTGGGGGTTGTCGTCGGGATACGGTGGTGTCCTCTGGTGGCACAAGGACGAGTCAGGAATTTCAGCTCATAAAGGCCCAGCCCCTCCGGGCTCAGGTATTGGCAGTAGTATTTGCTCGCTTTATATTGTCAGGGATATTAGCACTGGAAGCTAACATGCTAATGTAGTACAAACTAATGGGAATGCACAGTCCATTCTCCCTGAGCTGTCCTCATGGTGTACCACTGCACGCTCTACTTGGTTTGGAGCTTCTATCACAAGTGTTGTGGTTGGATATGGTCGTAGCTAGAATTTGCTGTCACAGAGATAAAGATATTATTTTATACATGGCCTGCTGATTTTTGTACAGTGTTTTATAGCTGATTATTTTGTCATGGACATATATACATTTATTATGCACTACTTTTCTAAATATTTTTTTCAATAGTCATTTTAGGCACATTTTTCACAGATGGGAGAACTCCTTTTGCAATACCTCATTTTTTTCACTTGGTGAAAAATAATTTTGTACCTTTGTTACTAAGATATCTGCATTTATGGTAACTTAATTTAAAAAAAGAGAGAAAATGAATGATATTAATATAATTTTCAATTAGCTTTTATATATTTAAGTGCTGGTAAATCTGAAAATTGTCTGGTCTATTGGTGTGATTCTGGAGCTTCAAAAAAAATAGGCTAGCATTAGCCAGTCGTACATATGATTCTCCTCTGCCCATTCTACATAATTACAGGATCCTAAGGCATGGCGCAAGACCCTTTCTAAAAGATTTTGATAGTCTTGGAAAAAAAAAATCTATATATATATATTCTGGTATTTCACTCTTAGGTGTAGTTGAGTAGAATAAATGTTTTGGCTTTGGTCAACATGTAATCATCCTTCCTATCACCTGAGTGGATATCAGCTCTTTGAATATTTAGATCCTCTTTCTGGAACTGCCTGTAAGTTCTACTTCTTCTAAGTCTAAGTCTTCTTGGCATGCATAATTATGTACTACAGAAATAACATGGCTAGTGTTGATGCAGGACCTAATGATGTAACGCACTAGATCTCCTTACTTTTCATTGTCTCCTTGGAGATCACCTCTCTTGTAGCCTCTCTTGACATGACACAGACATCATGTTTATGCAATCTACACCATGACAACACTTTTGTAATGTAGAGGACACTCGCTAGGACATAGGTGAGAAGACTTGATCACTTGACCCCCTTTTGTGATGTGGCATGCTTTGGGACATAACCTGAATGTGATTTAATGTTGCAAGTTAACTGTGAGCCATTATGTGCAATACTTATTCTTTCCAGAGACAAGTCTTCGCAGTAAAAGTCATTGAATTCATAAATCATGCAGTCACGGTTGTGTTCTCCTTTTTTTTTTTTTCATGCTGATGTCTGCAAGTTAAAAAAAACCAACTAATTTATACATGAATTTATTTTTAAACATTTAGTTTTGTGCTTACTTATTTTGCTACTACCATGTAACTGTGATTGAAAACATTGTATATACAAGGTTGATAATGTACTTAGCATTTGCTATATTTTCAATTGAAATGTATAACTATGATTTGGATCAGATTTTTGTTATATTTTTGGGGTGATGTGTTTAACTTGTTGATGTGTCTAGTTTTTCTAATTGCTGTTTTGTGCTCTGCATTTTCAGATGAAAAAGAATATTGAATATGTCTCTTAGTATTACTTGATTGCAAGATTTCAATAGTTTTTAATTGTATGCTGGGAAGGTTATATTTATTGACGTTTTTTTTTTTTTTTTTACCAGATATCATTTGGATTTTTATTAAGTAATTTCACATTTATACGTAAGTTCTAATTTTTATATTTTTCCTCCTGATTATTTTATGCTACAATACAGACATCAGTTTTTATAGCTGGTTTGTAGAAGTGAAGTAAAAACAAAAGATCTAACGTCATATTCATTTGCTGCCAACCTTGTTTGTAACTGTATGCATACATTGAAGTATTTGTAATGTGAGATGTTGAACGAATAAAACAGCTGTGAGGAAGAAGGAACTGCATGCTGATTTCACTACTGTGGCATAATACTGGATATCCGCCACTTTCACAACTCGATATATGAGTGCAACCATATTTGTGTTTTCCAAAAAGAGGATGGATACTTTACATTATCATTGACGCATATTGATATGTAAAGTGTTGAGGTTTTGCACTATGACGGTCCTTGAATGCTACAGTATAAACAAAAATCAGCCAAACAAATCATACCTAATAATATAAAAGGTGATCTGGACCAGTATTTATTTCGTTTTTAACATTTTTATCAAATAACGTCATGCAGAGAGGATACACAGATATATCAAAACATGAATTTCTGTTGTGTTGTTAGGTAAAACCCATAAATAAAAATAATGTCTCCCTTGCCCGAAGTGAGATTTTTACAATTTCCCAGTTTTATTGAATGCACCACGAGCCACCAACACAGGTATGATATCACGTCTGTTACACATCAATCTGTTTTATCCTGTCAGACTGATGTTAACGTTAATGAATTGCATAGCCTAGCAGATGCTAACACAGCTGCTGAGGCTAGGAAACAACACGTTATAGGCTGACTAATTAACAAGGTCGAGTAAGATGCTAAACAACTGGCACAGAAAGAAATCAAGAAATCAAGTTGGGTTTATCCACCCACCCTGCTTCCACAGAAGCTGACGAGCCAAAAGACGAAACCAGACAGATAAATGAAATCAGTCAGAGTTAAAGTAATAAGTCTGATGGTGGCTAATTGAGTTAAAGCTAACATGGGAAGCGTCGCTGATGCTAACAGAGGAGAATTGAGTTCAAGCTAACATGCGAAGCATAGCTGATGCTAGGATAATGCTACTGCTTAGCAAACTGAGCCCGTCAAATAATCAATCAGAGCTGCCGAACAAAGTATAAAAACTAAGTTTGTTAAATTTACCTTGTAGTTTACGGGGGTGTTTAACACTTTGAAATGTCTGCATTTTGTGTGGGTGCTACATAGTAGAGGAAGGCACTACATCACATTTTCAAGTTGATCCGATACCAAGGAAATACCGGGACAGTATTATATTTTATTTTTATTTTATTTATTTTAAGTGGTCCACGTGTGTTATAATGTAATCAAAAAATCTGAAATGCGAATATGAGATGATGCACTGTATTGTATGTCTACAAAAATGAACAAATTGCAGTAACACTGAGGGAACGGAAACGGGGAGGACCCACTTTCCCACTTCTGCTTTTTCCACCCACTAGTAAATGTCCCATTCTAATGCATGCTGTGGGTGAGTAATGTGTCTTTACATTCATTCCCATCATGTCCTAACAAACTTGTTTGTCTCGGCATGTTCCAGGTTGCTTCAACGATGAAAGAGAGGTGGATTGTTTTGCTATTTATTTCAAGTGAGGAGCAAGGAAACACCTTTTAAATTGGACTTGTAATATCCTGACATTGCCTTGAATAATGTTGATTAACACTGACAATCACGTTTTCTGTGATCAAAGATGCATGGAGCGGAGACTGGGGCGTCATGTTCAAGGATCAGTGTGCTTTGGAAGGGACCACACTGCGTATTGCGTGCAAGTATGACTACCCTTTTGGTCATATTGTCACTTCGGCTGCCTGGTTCAAAGGTCAGCGGAGGTCTGGTCAGTGGGTCCTGTATTCCCTGCCAAGTTTGCCAACATCGGCGTCAAGCCAAGTTCACTTTGAATATGTGGGCACCTACCGGGGAGACTGCAGCTTGAAGATCAATAACTTAAAACGTTCCGATGAAGGATTTTACTTCTTTCGTTTTGTGACCACACTCAGCAGCTGGACCAGCAAACGTCCACTTTATTTATCAGTGAAAGGTAAAAACACACATATGAATATTATTTGTGATGGAATATCTTTTAATTCAAATGTTTTGAATCAAAAAACAGAACTGACGGCTGTTTTGGAGCCAAGCACAGTGACGGAAGGCCAACGGGTCAGTCTGTCCTGTGAGACGGGTTGTGCCACACAGCTCCAGACGGTGTGGTACCGAGATGGGAAACTGGTACCAAATCCGGTCTTCTGGGCGAGAAAAAATAATTCTGGGAACTACTATTGCACTGTCCTTGGACGGAAGTCAGCCTCTGTTGCTTTGAATGTTCAATGTAAGTACTGCTAATACCGTGACTATGATATCAAATACATAGAAATGTCATTGAAGCGACCCTTTAAGAACTGTTGCATCCTGACTGAGTCAGTAGTGCATGAGCTAAAAGGTGCTTGTCACTGCCGTTCTTCCATAGAGGAGCAGCAGCACAGCACAAAATGCATTCTGATCTTGATACTACCCTTGATATTGATACTATTGCTGTCACGCGTGCTAACAAAAAAATACCTCTCGTTCCCAGATGTCTGAACATTAATCTGCGTTTATGTCATTGGCTAATCTGATTTCTTTTTCCAATCAGATGCTCCAAACAATGTTGTGTTCTCAATGAAGCCTGCAGGACACGTCCTCAACGGAAGTGCAGTGACTCTCAGCTGCAGCAGCGACGCCAACCCACCTGTGCCACAGGGTGGATACAGCTTGTTTAAGGACAAACAGTTAATAAGTTCTGGACCGAGCTACACCATCTCTTTTCCTCAGCCCAGCCACAGTGGACTGTACCACTGCCAGGCCTCCAATAATATCAGCAGGAGGGGCAACACATATGTTAACTCTCCTGAGGTGAACCTAGATGTGCAGTGTACGTATCCCAAAGGTCTACTTGTTTTCTCATGCCAGTCCATAAAATAATGGCAAAGCAGTGTAAATGAGACTTTTCATATAGTCTAAGAAATGTTTCCACCAGATCTGCCAAGTGTTGCCGGGGGTAGCAGTGTCAACATAGCATGCAGCAGCGCAGCCAACCCTGCAAACCGCAGCTTCATCTGGTATAAGTGGAGCAGCCCCAGCTCCCTGCTCCAAGTGGGCTCAGGACAGGTACTGTCTCTTCCCTCCACGAACGGATCCCACACGGGAATCTACCTCTGCCAGGTCAAGAACCTTCTTGGGGTCACCAACTCGACAAAAGTGCTGCTGGCAATGGAGGAAAATAATTCTGGTTAGTTCCTGTTAATGATACAAATTAATGGCGTAATATTATTCAGAGCCTACAGAGGGAATTATTCTTTCTGGTTGATTCGTGGTTTCCCTGCACGATGTCAGAGCATAGAGGAGATACCAGGAGACAAACCAAATGTAAACAATCTAGCCAAAGTGTTCTGTTATGCATCTCCACAGGTCATCAGGCCCTACTGATACTTGCTGGATTTGGAGTGTGTCTTTTGGGGTCCCTTGTCATAGCTCTTCTTTTGCTGTGGTAGGTGGGAGTATGACTCGGCATTATACACTCCTGATCAAAATGATAAGACCAGTTGCAAGAATTTACAATTTCAACTGTTGCAAGTAGCACTTCAAAATGAAGAAATGAGAGTGAGTCAGGATTTTATTGCAAAAAAAACATTAAACGGAAGTAGGCTGTTTATCATCTGATCACAAGTTTAAGACAATAGCACAATAGAACATAAAATCCCCCTAAGACAGAAATAAAATGTTGAAAAAAATAACTAAGTAATGAGTATCTGCGCCATTCACCTCAAAAACTACTCTTCCTCTCATTTCTTCTTTTTGCATGTTGAAGCTCCAGTTAGAACCTCCTTAAAATCTAACTGTACAAAATATCAATTCTTTCAATATTTCAAATGGTCTTAACATTATTACTGACAAATGTTGGTATTTTTGGACTTCCCCAGTGAGGAATTTTTCTAGTGTTGCAAAATATTGTGTTGCAAGTGACAAGTGACAAGCTTTCATCGTACATAATATGTTACAGAATGTTAGGGATGCTCCGATACCAATACTGATCATATGGGTTAACTGTACCGTACTTATTTATGATGAGTGCTATTGGCCAAGACCACTGTTAGTCCAGCCGCTCCAAATTTGCATAACAAAAACATAAAATAATGGCAAATTAAATTTCATAGTACAGGGAAGGTGTGGCTCACACCTTTCCTGGCAGAGCAAATCTGTTTAGCATGTCGGGGCATGTAGATTAATACTATCTGCCCCAATGGCTGGACATGACACACAAAAAAAAATAATAATATGTCTCATTGTCTCATATTGTCTTATTCATTTATCTCCATGCTAGGACCAAACACAGGCGTGAGCATGAAAAAAGGGTAAGTATCGTTCATCCATCCATCAACTCAAGAAAAATCATAGGAAGGCGAAACTTGGAAACAATTACCTACCGCAGGCATACTGAGCTAGCAACCGACTTGACGTCATTACTCGCACGCCAACATCATTATCAGAAAAAAATGAAATTTGAAATGTTTGTAGCACATCAGCTAACACCTCACTACTCTTTACCGCTCAATCAGGTGCCGTTACATTCCCAATATGTCAGCCATGCAGATGCTGAAGATCAGTCCAACAGTGTTTATGCCAACGTCAACATATCAACACCGTCTCCTCAACCTCCACCACGCAGATACTCCAAGCAACAACATGCTAATGTCATGCACCAGTATGGGCATGTGAAAACACGGCGCCATCGCTCACAACAAGCACGTAATGGCCGCTTCTCTAATTCTATTGATAAACATGATGAGGTTACTTACTCTACAGTCACCATCCAAGCCAAAAACCCTCAAGAATCCAGGTCAGTTTGCTATAAAAACAGTAATTAGTTAGTGCTGTTGGATTAATATTAATTTCTTCTGATTTCATCCACAGGTTCAAAATGGGGGAGAATGACACAACAATATATTCCGTTGTGGCTAATTCCAGATGAATGATACAGTTTTAGCAGCAGCATCATTATGTCACACATTTCTTCACATGATATTTAAGTGTTTGTGAGACTTATTTTGGAATCCTGTGCATTAATGACTCGAAAATACAATATTTACTTATGCAGTATTTCTGTAAGAATTCCCAAGAGTGTTTTTTTTTTGCATCCATAATACTATACTTTACAATAAATCCCAAACCACACAATTATTGACTGTGCAGTTCCTCTTGTTCGCTCATAATAAATACAAATAAACACTGTTAACATTGAGAAATGCTGCTTAAAAAATATTAGTCATATCTAGTGAGTGAGTAAATTGGTATGAGGGTACAAGATCATAGCAGAGGAGCGGCTGGTTTTGATGACGTCACCAATGAGCTTGCTTCCGCCACCTGCTGGAAAAGAAAGGAGGAAATGAGCATTTCTACTTTTTACTGCTGGAACAATATTCATAGCGTCATGATGTCGAATAAGAAAGTGAATTTAGCAGTGCTGGGCCAAAAAAATGTTTCAATTCAAAGAGATGTAGCACAAGAGGAACAGAGTAAAGACTGCAATGACGTGTCCGTGAAAAAGAAGACGAGAAGTGACAAAATGTCCGGGCTACTAAAAGTAAAATTCCCAAAGTTAGTCAAACCGTCTTTGGCCAATGATGTGAGCAGAAAGGAACCCAATATGTGCATGTTCACCCTGCCCAAAGGTAAAGCCAATATAAATCATATTTGGATAGCAAGAAAAGAGTGCTAGCTTGTGTATCTACGTACACGAGCTAGCATAGCCAGCGAACTGAAGGCTAGCCGTGTTTTGCACCAATATGTTCTATAAAATTGTGAAGCACTCTGATTTAGTGTCTTTCTGCATTCAAACTATATTTTGACACCGCAAACATGTCTTATCAAACACTTAAAATATGTTGTTTTCAATGGTTTTTTCTTTTTTTTTTTAACTTTATTGAAAAATATTTAGTCATTGACAATGTTGTCAACTGGTTCCACACAATTTAATCTTATCTCAAACGCACTTGCACCTTTTTTGTAGTATTATTGAACTGTAGCTAAACACAGACTGTGTCTCAATTTTAATACCTCTGTGTCTTATTTAATTTTCAAGCATAAACATGTGCTAAATGAACTGAAATACTCTAGAAATATTCCGGCAATTCAAGAACTGCCCACTAGGTGTCATTAATAACACGCACCAGACTTGATTGCTAATGTCGTTTACCATTTATCTCACAATTTGTACAATAATGACGTAACATAATAATAATAAAAGTAATAATCATCACCATAATATTAATAAGGGTTACTGACTTCGTACTTCAGCTGCAGCACAACTCAACTCAGTTGTTTCAAAAGTATACATGAACAACTTTGAAGTACATCATATTATTCTGTGTGTCCCAAAATAACATTCAACTTTTGTTTTGGCAGTTCCTGAAATGGTTTGTCAACCTGTTGAAGACCCTTTCTTTTTCTCCAAAAGACAACAAAGCAAAGTCTCCAATGAGAAAGAGAAGGTAAGTCCCTCTTCAGAGAGCATAATACTGTATTGTTGACCTGCGTCTTTTAAAGCTCTGAGACGTTATATGACATTAAATACAGATACAGACACAGCATGTGGTTAATCAATGATCTCAATGCCATCTATGTTGTCATTGATGTACTGTGTTGCTTCATCAAAATGATTCATTAGCGGTAACAATCACGGAATCGGTCTCCAGGATCATTATTTATGAATATGCAGCACTTCTTAGTGTTATTTTTTTCTTGGACAGGCAAGACTTTCTGTTCTCAGGACCATCTCTAAGATGGCAGAGGAAAACAAACTCATCAGGGAGCGTCTGGCCTCCCTCAAAGAGACCGCCTGATGCAGCATCAGATTTCCATTCACAGTTAGCTCACTGTTAAGAGTTTCATTTGATGGGAAACGTGTTTATTGTTTTTGTTGTACTTATGTAAATAATCTTTGGCTATACATTTGCTTTTTCTACTGTGAGTACTGTATGGACAATAGCATTTTTCACTTACAGAAAGGGAGTTGGATCTCTGTATGTTTAGGAATTGGCTAATTGCACCCAATTAATACAGTTTAACATCGTGTAACATGCTAAGTGGTTATTGCACACACACACCCCACCTATGGTGTGGACAAGGGTATAGACACTGCATGATGCATGTACAGTAGATGGATTGATGCCATTTAGGTGTTTCAGGAGGTCAGTGGAAACCACATGGGCACGTTACATGAAACATGAACAATGCAGCGAGAGAAAGAATAAACCTCTTATTTGGTTCTTGCTTGAGAAACTCTATTTGTGTCTGCATGTAGAAATAGCAGAATTAGCACTCATCTTTTGGCATAACCACAAAGTTATTTCCTTCTTTCAGTTTCTGTTTTTTCTATTTGACCAAAAGTCCAGTATGGGAAAGCAGCAAACATTCATTTGGTCCCCTAGTGAGAGACAGACCCAGGAGGAAGTCTCTCTGATATCTGATATCAGTACACAGCAAAAACATAATTGACACTGGCATTGCCTTCAGATTAATAAACACAGACCACTAACGGTTTTTATCTACAAATTACTTCGATCAGCTGTTCCAGTTGAAACCCATCAGTTCTCCCATGGATAATATGCTCTAATTCAGGGGTCTCAAACTCAATTTACCTGTGAGCCAGCTTCAAAATATGCAGTACGAGACCTATGTGCAATAAGATTCATTCATTCAAGTGAAATTCATGTACAATATGTGCAATTCTACATTTTGTTTACTGTATAGGTTATTGTTTTTGATGTACATATATTTATATTTATACTGAACAGCACCTGCCACTTTTTATATTTATATTCTTCTTACTTATTTTTATTTTTTCCTTATTTTTATTTTTACTTTCTACAAAATGCACCATGACAATAAAGGCGATGATAATGATTCTGATTCCACTGGAGCTAGGGTCTAGGTGAGGCTGTGCCGCAAGGTTTTTTTTAAAAAACAAATTTATTAAAAACAGAATTAAAAAATGCTTTTGCTTCTGCTATACCCTCCAATTTTTCAGTGCTTTGGTTCCGGTTTTCCAATAGAAAAGCTCTGATAAAACTTCTCAAATATCTTTTTTTTTTTTACACAAAATAAGATGAAAAAATAAACAAATCAAGAATAAATTATCTTCAGAGATAACATGTAAATGCCAACAGAGTGGAAGATTCAAACCGTCGACCTCTGGGCTGTGAGCCCACTATGATAACTATAGGCACTGTGAAGGGGGTCAAATTTTAAAACGTTTTTAAAAGAGCTCAGGGAAATTCATGCAATTCGTGATAGTTCCACTAGATGTCGCAGCCTCCCATCAATCCCTCCCCCTAATTTCAAGCAAGGACTTGAGTACTGACTGATCTGACGTTAATGCATTCATTCTATGCAAGTCAAATACTTTTCAGAACACCACAGCAAACGTATCATCCTAGATGGAGCTTTACATGCTGACTTACTTACAGGCACTTAGATAACGTGTGTTTAATTCGTCATGAGTGTCCCAGTGAATAAAAGATGGAAGTGTAGTGTGCTGTACGGCTGTGCTCTTGCTCTTGTATGTGATGTTCTTTAATAAGCACACAGCTTCTTTGTTTGCTTGTATCAGGCGCTCATTCCATGATGCATGTGATGTGTTTTTTTTTTTTTTGTGAAACAAAGCAGTCCTGTTGCATTTAAAGCAAATGTTTGTGCGATCCTTGCCTGTCCTGTTCCAGCCAATTAAGCAAAAGTGAGATTCAAAGGGAGCATTTCAGCATCTCTGCACACTGAAGCTGAGACAAGTAGCCTACACGCTTCATATCACAATAGGAAAACAAATCGGACAGTCACTTCTGGAGAGCGGGCCTGTATTCTGAGGCACGATGAAAAGAAAGGTGATGGAGCAAGAGCATGCTTTTATCTGTTCTTCAAAGCTTAGAACAGGTGTTGCTGCTCCAGACAATCCATCCTCTGTGCCTCATTGGTCAGTTTACTTTCAACCTTTGGAGGACGTAGCGTGAAAACACAGTCTACTCTCATGGCTGTCCGCTGACTTTTCTTCATATAGTTTTTTACATTTTATTTTATGTACCGTACGTATTGGCTGCACAGCGGACAAGTGGTTAGCGTGCAGGAGACTCGAATTCAATTCCACCCTCAGCCATCTCTGTGTGGAGTTTGCATGTTCTCTGAGGGACTCCGGTTTCCTCCCACATTCCAAAAACATGCTAGGTTAATTAGCGACTCCAAATTGTCCATAGGTATGAATGTGAGTGTGAATGGTTATTTGTCTGTATGTGCCCTGTGATTGGCTGGCGACCAGTCCAGGGTGTACCCCGCCTCCACCCCTGCGACCCTTGTGAGAATAAGCGGTAGAAGATGAATGAATGAATACTATACGTATTGTCGTGGGTTGTAGCCTTTATTAGATTATGACAGTCGGTGGCATTTTGGTGATGTGATTTTCCCGTGCAGGAAGTGTCCTTCCTGGTCCATTCACATTTTAGGCTGCTAAAATAGGATATCTGAGGTCGTCATGGCAATGAGAGACACCTATTTTCCTTATTGCAAGCCAGTGTGCCTTTCAGATGATTTTTAAGTGTTAAGGTTCAGTTACATACAGTACTTTTGCTTTAATTAAGTGTCTAGAGTTGTCACTGGGGGGAACTTGATCCTTGTGTGTTAAACACACATGCTCATACACACACACACACACACACACACACACACACACACACACAGAGAGAGACAGACACATCTCCCAAATGCCACCTCCAGCAGTTTCCTTCCTTTGTTGACTTCTTTCAAATGGTTTGAAAGAAAAGACCTCGAGCCCCGTTTGGCCAGACATGACCCATTTAAACATAAAGACATGCTTAAATGTTGCTGCTTTGAGGTTGTCTAAAAAGTTTCCACTGGTGTTCCGGCTGTAGGTTGTTGTTTTTTTCTCTACTGGAAAATCAGGCACCCAACAAGGAAAAGAAAACATCAGGGAAATAAAAACACATTGATTTCTTCCATGGTTTGAAACATCTAACACTTTTTTTTCCCCTTTCTGCCCCATTCTTTGTTTTTCACCGCCTCCCCTCTCGAGGCTGTCACTGTAAGAAAATACTACCAAGGAGACCAGAATTCTGGATACCGCATTATTTTATTTTCTATGCACATTTCACATAATCGTGCCGGCAGACATTAATGTTTTGGTGAAACACACAAGTTCGACGACGCACTCTTTGGTCATGAATTGATTATTGATAAACAGGAGGTGGGCTAAGCAGAGGAGCAGACTTCCAGATGGGACAATTAAAGAGGATTAACATTGTGCTCAGAATGAGCATTCATCTCCACTTCCGCTCCTCCCTCCTCTCCTTACCCCCCCCCCCCCCCCCTTCAAATGTTTATGTAAAAAGGTTATAACGGGAGACTGATGTGCTAATATTTGTCAGCCTTAACTGCAATACACTCTGCGTAGATATTAAAATTAGTTTTTGCTCCAGCTGAAATGTCTACATTGGATCATTTTGAAAATGTGATAAAGTGACTCAGTACCTTTTGGAGGATGTGGGATGTTTGGAAGTGGTGGTGAGTTCGAGACCGGTATGGACATCCAGGATGTAATTCAAGAATGCTCCATGCAGTTTTTCCCCCCATGGAAGGTGTGTGTCCCATTACATCCTAGGTAAAAGTAATGGCGCATTTCAGAAAAAGAACATACCAACAGTGAAATATGGCGGTGGTAGTGTGATGGTCTGGGGCTGTTTTGCTGTTTCAGGAATTGGAAGACCTGCTGTGATAAATGAAAGCATAAATTCTGTTACATTCAAGCATTGTTTTTTGTTAAATTATTTGTTAGCTTTTTGTTTGTTCTATTTTTCGTTTTCTTAAGTTTAACTTTATCTTTACAGTGTGTCGTGGGCCAATAAAAAACAAGCCAAAGGCTGCAAAAGGCTCCTGGCCTGCATTTTGGTCACTCCTTCTCAATAGCGCCCTCTGTCAACAAATGCTATTTTGGGACCCATTTTCAGACATCTACCACATATCACTTTTCATCAGGTGGGGTGGGAAAGATTGTGCGCCCACAGCGGGTGGCCCAGCTTGACCCAAAACTGGCATAAAATCCAACATTTGCCAATGGGTCGATTTCTGGCTCAGCATAGAATTGAATTGCTTTTCAAAAGCCATGTATATTTATGAATTTATATTACTGTCACTTGTCACCCAGCAACCCACAGAAACATGTTTGTGTGTATTTTTTTTTTATAGAACAAAAGCGGAGAAAGAAGCAATGACTGTTACCGACTGCCTGGTGGTGAGTGACGTCTAGCATTGTAACTTTCTAAAAATATAGCACGAACAATAGCATTTAACATAATAAATGTAAGTTGAACCTCATGTTATGATCTCCATCCATAATCTCACTGTTTAAAAATGCAACATAACAGGTTTGTCCTGTGCGTGAAAGGTTCAAGCATCCACCAGTCTAGCAATGATGATGATGATGATGATGAGCAGGCCTGGGGACACTTTTCTCTCATCGACCTCGACCTTTGATTTCTGTGTGGTGAGGCAACAGGCGGAGAATCGTATTACATTGCACAGCATGCCCTCAAGATGGCTCGCAGCAGCTACACGGGTTAGTTTACTGTTCCGTTTCCTGTCATGTTGTTGCTGGATGAGTGCAGAGGACAGATGGTTGCTGGCTGTTTTTTTTTTGTTTATTTTTTATTTTTTGCTCTTGTTGTGTTTTAGCATTAGCAGCAGCCCTGTAGAGACCACACGACAGGTGCCAGTCTAAGCACATAAGAGGAAACAAACATCGTGAAATATTTACTCATATACACATGTTGGACACAATATCAAGTGACAAGGCCTGTTGCTTTTTTAAAGACAAGATTACAAACATATAATTATTAACAATACAATATAATTATAATGTGTTGCATAATTGCATATTTTGAAGTTGCTTAAACAACACTTCTGGTTCGGAAGCATTCATCATCATCATCTTGCCCTATGTCTATCTCCTTGTGCGGGCCCAACCAAACTTTCACGAGGGTTAAAAGTGCCTTCTTATACTCTTTTTGATGTATATTCTCCCAAAAATAGACCAAATAATGTTGACTTTCTTTGACCCTCCTATGGAAGTGAAAAAAGCGGCACAAATGCCCGCCTTCAGCACCATCCTCCTGTAACAATGAATGTTTGAGGTGTTTCTATTCCTGGCCCATCTGGGGACGCTGCTGTCTCCCTCTCCTTGTGTTATCCGGAACATCTTCTCTTATCATGTCTTTCCCTCTGCTCATCCGTATACCTGCAGTGATTCACGGCCTCAAATATCATTTGGCTGCAACGTCACCCAAATAGTCTCTGATTCCTCTTTAGGGATAATATAGCCCTTTGTTCATTGCACAGCACGCATTATTTACCTTTTTAGTAGTTTTTCACAATAATAAGATCCTCTTTGTCAGCACACCAGAGTACTGACGCTACAGTTCACAATTTCATGCATGACAGAGCTGGAAAGCAACCTGGAGATATGATGATGGTGCTGGGCTGAGCCAATGAATACAAAGTACACAGGCTTCCAAGAAAAAAACATGCCCTTAATAAAAACAAGGTTGTTTTCTGAATCAACTACAGAGACCTATACCAAGAGGTTACAACGTTGCTACTTTTAATATAAAAAAATAATGAAAAGTTGAGTATATGTCTTTATATTTTAAATTTATAATCAACATGCAGGTACTACTACACCATCACCAAATTAAACTAAACCAGAAACCATATTTTTAAACTTAACAAAGTTTAGTTTCTGCATCTTCTGGGATTCATGAAAAATAATTAAATTGAGTTGTTTTTCTTATATTTTTATAACCTGCCTGCAATGTGTTTCTCCTTCCCTCATCTCTCTGCTGGGGATGTTTGTTCAGCTTCTCACATGTCTCTTGTTCCACTTTTTACATAAACGCAGCGCAGCCTCTAAAATACGTCTGACTGTTAAGAAAAGAAAAAGTAGTAATAGTACAGGAAAGTCCAGAACTTTACACAAACAAAGCCGCTCTACAAGATAAACAGTAGTACAGGAAGACTCTCACACCTTAGGACATAGAAAATACAGTAATAAAGAAATATAAAATAATTGGATTCACAGTAAAACAAAGATAATAACTCCTTGCTATACCAGTGGTTGTCCTACTTTCTTGAACTATTGTCCCAGGATAATCTTCTCTTCTCCTCCCAGATCTCCTCGTAACAGCACATGGAACCCACGACCCTGCTAGCATTCATTAAGCTTTTGGTTGACTTTTATAAAGTTCATTTTCACTTCCATGATGATGATTTTCCTTTGGTGGAAAAAATGCAACAGTCGTTTTTTCCCTATTTAGTATCACATTTTCATTCATTCATTTTCTACCGCTTATCCTCACGAGGGTCCGGTCGCCAGCCAATCACAGGGCACATATAGACAAACAACCATTCACACTCACACTCGCCAATTAACCTAGCATGTTTTTGGAATGTGGGAGGAAACCGGAGTACCCGGAGATAACCCACGCATGCACGGGGAGAACATGCAAACTCCTCACAGAGATGACCGAGGGTGGAATTGAACTTGGGTTTCCTAGCTGTGAGGCCTGCGTGCTAACCACTTGGTCGTATCTCATTTTCTCAACAACAAAAAACTTTATTGCCATTATTAGTACGCGTTTTTAACAGATCATTTTTTTGTACTAAATGATTTGTATTCCTAAATCCACAAACAGTACATGTAACCCTACATCTAGTTCCATCATGTTGTTAGTGTAATCATGGGCTTAAAAGCTTCAGCACAAACGGTGCACACGTGAATGCTGATTTAATGAAAGGCGACACACTCCAGGAGTTTGCACTTTCATATGGGAATAAATAAAAAGGTCAAGGTTGTTATCCTGAGTCATCAAGCCTTCCTACGGTTCCCGTTGCTATTCATGCTGATTATACTTTATTTTAAATAAATATCCAAGGAACACAAATACTTTCAAAATTTGGCCAATATTGTTTTAATGTTTTCATGGCCCCCTTTCCCCTCCTGATTTGAAATACTAGAGATATCTATTCATTTATCTGTACCAGGAAAATACAACATGCATACATATCGCCCCATGTTATGTTCAATGAAATCCATTTTAGTTTCATCAGCACCTTATTCCAGAATGAAGCTGGCTTGTCCAAATGTGCTTTGGCATACCTCAAGCGACTCTGTTTGTGGCATGTGCGCAGAAAAGGCTTCTTCCGCATGACTTTTCCCGTACAGCATCCTCTTGTGCACCGAATAGTTGAACAATGCACAGTGACACCATCTGCACCAAGATCATGTTGTAGGTTGGGTTGAGTTTGAATGTTCTCACCATCCTTCGCCTCTGCTTATTTGAGATTCTATAGCTGGGATAGGCTCCAGCACCCCCGCGACGCTCGTGAGGATAAGCGGTAGGAAATGAATGAATGAATGAATGAATGAATGCTGATCCAAACAACCAGTTATTTATGATGGCTGGCCAACGGTGCCCACAGCTGCCCGTACTTTGGACACCCGTGTACTAACTTATTGTTCATTATGAAAATCGACTGCATCCCCCTTCCGTCATCTCCCTTTTCTGTCGTCATTTTCCACTCTGGTCCCTTTTTTGCCCTCGTTCCCAGCTCCTTTCCCAGTGGTGGGGTCACAGGCACTGTCCTCTCCACTGGAGCCAGAGTGACGAATGGCGACACGGCACTGCCAGTGGGCTGCAGCGCAAACAGTAAACAGAGTAAGGGTGGTGGAGGAAGAAAAAGTGTCGGCAAAGTGAAGACTAAGCTAGCAAGAGTTGCTCGCTACTTGATAAGGACAAACACTAAAGTTCAAAACACGTTTTATTTTGAAGGGTTGTATCTGTGATCATAATTCCCTAAGGTTACCCGGATGTATTTTTCCTATTAAGTGTATTCATGTCTGACGCACTTTGCTTCACTCCACTCAATTATAGGTATTAAAAATGGATTAGACTCCAGTTCAATTATGATCTGCCAGTTGTGAATAATACATATTTTATTGGCAGTCATACAGATATTGTAAATAGTTTGATTGCATTCAATTCCCCCGAGGATGCGCCTGCAGCGTGAGAGTGATAAGGAAATCATTAAGTACATTAGCAAGCCGCTCGCATGGCCAGCTGTGTCTGTCTATTAGTAGGGAGCAAGTGACAACAGTTGACACGTCAAGATAGATGTGACAGGAGGCCGACCTTGCTGATACTTGGGTTACGTTATATTTAAAGAGCATCCTCTCACTTTTTTCTTCTCAAAGACGGCATTGTTTGATTCTTACATAAGACGTTCGTTTCTCTCTCCTTGCTCCTTCCGTTCTCTCGCCCTGTCTCAGTAAATCATTTCCCCAGGGCGGGTCGTTAGCATCATGTGAAGTCACCGTGTCTAGCATCACTTCTTCAACGGGCCAAGCCAAAACGACAGCGTCGCTTTGAGAAGCTCTCGTGCTCCCCTGGGAGAGGGAAATAAACAATGAACCAATAGCGAACGCATGAGGGAATCTCTGTGTCGGTGACATTGTAAGGATTCTGGGTCAGGCTCCGGAGCAGGTGAAAGCGCTGCCTTGTCAACACCTCAGCTATCGCTTGGCATGATATCACTCAGATTAATTGTCATTCGCTCCTGGCGATGCTCTTGGGGAGGTTTTACAAAGGCAAGGACAGTCTAGGGTGCTGTGAGCATGTGCAAGCATACCAACTCCATGGAGGAACACTAGCTGTTCCATGGTCAAATTGTGCATTTATTCTAATGATTTATGATTATTCATAACTTATCGTAATTACATTACGATATGCACCAGCATATCCCCGCGACTCTAACGCCAGTTATATGTCTAAAAAGAAAATAACTCCAATACGGTAAGATGACATACATAATTAAATGAAAAAAATCTGTTTGTCAATATGTGCCTTGTGATTGGATGGCGGGCGGCACGGCGGTCGAGTGGTTAGCGCGCAGACCTCACAGCTAGGAGGACTAGGGTTCGATTCCACCATCTCTGTGTGGAGTTTGCATGTTCTCCCAGTGCATGCGTGGGTTTTCTCCGGGTACTCTGGTTTCCTCCCACATTCCAAAAACATGCTAGGTTAATTAGCGACTCCAAATTGTCCATAGGTATGAATGTGAGTGTGAATGGTTGTTTGTCTATATGTGCCCTGTGATTGGCTGGTGACCGGTCCAGGGTGTACCCCGCCTCTCGCCCGAAGACAGCTGGGATAGGCTCCAGCACCTCCGCGACCCTCGTGAGGAAAAAGCGGTAGAAAATGAATGAATGAATGATTGGATGGCGACCAGTCCAGGGTGTACCCCACCTCTCACTGAAGTCAGCTGGGATAGGCTCCAGCATATAATTGTGCGACCCTAATGAGGATAAGCGGTATAGAAAATTGATATATATAGACGCTAACACTACTCTGTTGCCACCCATGAATTTAAATTGCTGTTTTTTTAAAGACACATACTACCTCCGACTAGGATTAGCATAGCAAAAGCTGACAACAAATCAACAATGAACTTTGGACGAATTTATCAGGCCAAGACGATCAGACTTGCTGTGGCAGATTTGGGGAAGGAATGCACGTTTCATGTCACTTGCTTGTCATGTTTTCCCTTCACACTTCAGCGACCTTAATACCTGAATATATTAGGACACAAAGTTTTTTTGTGACAAGTGCATCCTAAGTCCTAAAGTTACCGAGGCACATAAAAGTCATAACTCATCTTTTGTCAGTCCTTTAAGCATGAAAAACTTCTGTAATGAATGAAAGGAAACAAAGCCAGTTGTGGGCACCAAAGTGCTCCATAATGGCTGTTCACCTTTTTTTTTTTTGTTCCAGGCTTTTTGCTCTTCCAGCTTGAGCCTGTCAGTTTGCTAATGATGGCACTACATCACCAGACGGAAGTGACACACGAGCACCAGAGTCATTTGAGAGGGAAATTTTAGATGTGAGACACAGTCGGTCCTGTTCGATTTTGCCCTTTGCACTGAAATGTGCCACCGCTGGATGTGTCGAGGTTCTAGCGGATCACCGGCACAAGCAAAGGAACAAAATGTAATTAAGATGTTCAATGAGGCGTTACCACTTTAGTTGAAAGTGCTACGGTCTCATTAATATAACATTACGTGCAATGTAAAGAGGACGCATCTAGACAAGATGAGAGTAGAATACCATTACGATTATCGGTACTGTTGTATTTAAAGATGCTGCCAGGAAGTGCTGATCCGTAATCTCCACATGCACTCGTAGGACGCAACACTAGCTACACAGCTCAATCACACTAATGGTCGAGTAAGATTCATTTTCACCAGGCACTCCAGTTTCTTCCCAAATCCTCAAAATGTGCACGTTTGGCGATTTGGAGACTCTGTATATTGAACATTAAAATCAACATAATCAGTAAGTTGATATATGTATTACATGTCATTAAAGTGATATAGTTTAGAGTCGTTCCTCAACACATTGAATCTTGCGAATTTTGCGTCTTCACTCAAACACGGCTAAATGATATGTAATGATATATGATAATAATAATGATATGATAATGATCATTATGCTATAATGATAATAAATAAAATACACATACTGTATAAAGCTTTCACCAGACACTGAATTTGATATAGTATTCTACACTGGTCACTGGCGGTCAGTAATGTTTTGTAATGTCTGATGACACGCCAATGCCTGACTCGATTTCTGGAACGACAGACTTGAATAATAATAAAAATAATAATTAATACAATAATAGTTAATCATGGAAAGCTTACTTTGACTGGCACAGTGCCAACACAAATTGGTAGCACTCTTCAACTTTCTCACTTAAAATTGTGTGCTGCAGTGAAATGAGTCCGTACGGAAATGGCAATTTGGCTGAAGTAGTGTTCTGCACTACAGAAAAAAATTGTTCTGCAGCCGTCGGGGTGGCCACTAAGGTGGCCGGTGAGCCCACATCGCGCCGCCACTGTTAAAGACACCATTTAGTCTGCTACATTACTTGGAAGTTCTTCACATCTGCATTGTTAAAGTAATTATATATGTGACATATTGTGGAGGCTTTGAGTGATAGCATAAGACCGTGTTGCAATTCAGAAGTGTTTAATTGTTCACTGTGAGCAATTTAAAACAAAATATACATCTGTATTGGACCCGAAACAAACACACATCAAACAAAAAAAAAAGACACTAAGTCAAGCAAAGGTTGTCTTTTAGTCTTGTGCTTTTTTCCTAAAACACACATCAACATGAGACACTTGTCCATAAAAACACTTCAACCATAGCAGCAGAAATTATGAAGTTAAACTTACTTTTTTAAAGAACAATTTCAATTTAGTGATCCACATCAAACCATGTGCACATGCGCAAAGCTCATGTAAACACAACAATGGAAATGTTGCAGTGGCAATACAAAACTAAACGGTAATTAATAAATAAAAGCAATATTAAACATTACATACAGTTTTGTTGGTCAGGACTGACCTGGGGTCAGGGTGGTTAAATCCGAGTAACTGCGGCATTACTCCACTGCAATCAGTTTTCCTTGTTTAGTGTTCTTTGCACTTCTGAGCATCTGCAAAGGTTGAATTGAGGCAACTGGACTTTTTACCTTTAATCCCAAAGGCTTCTTAAGTTCATCATTTGAAGTCTCCCTATTTATGTCACTGGTGGGTGTGGCCTCTAGGGGGGAGGCTTGTTGTCACAGTAGGGTTGTTGTTGATGTGAATGATCATCAGTAACAATAGGTCAGCTTGTTAGTAGACACGCTTCCCATGGAATGAGACAATCATTGGGGGAGAGATGTCAGGACATTGTTGATGATAGATAATTGCACAAACTTCGTCCTCTGTTGTGAGAGGGCCTTTCCAGTTTGACGTAAATTGACGATTTTGTGTCATTTCTGCCAGACAAATTTTCTTATACGGCTTGTGCAGCACTTTGGTCAGCCTGGGTTGTTTTAAATGTGCTATAAAAAGTTCGACCTGACTTGAAAATAGAAACAGGAAGCGGAATGTGATAACCACAACAACAATCCTATTGGGACCAGCCCCAGCGGACACACCCACCAGAGACATAAATAGGAAGACTCCACACTGAACCGTTATTAACTGAAAAATACTTTTGAAATGAAGTTGAAAAGTAAGAAAAGTCAGGTTGCCTCAACTAACTGATGACCTATGCAGGCATTTTGCACCATATTTAATAGTTCAAATTCTGGAATTGTGCCACTAAATCCATGCCTGTACATGCGCCATCAGCCCGGGCTCAATCTGAATCCGTCACGGCTCTGTTGCGGAAGCATCCCGCAAGATTGAAATCCATTTTGTAGACTCACACCAGCTCCTTGCGGTGCAGCTCAGGCTGCGTCGGCCGTACGGCACAATGGAAAGAATCAGTTTTTTCCGGACACCACGGACGCTGCAGCACTCTCATATCATATCATCAACATACCAATACATTCAGTCATTTTCTACCGCAGTCATTTTCTGCCGCGGGGTTGCTGGAGCCTATCCCAGCTGTCTTCGGACGAGAGGCGGGGTACACCCTGGACTGGTGGCCAGCCAATCACAGGACACATATAGACAAACAACCATTCACACTCACATTCATACCTATGGACAATTTGGATTCGCCGATTAACCTAGCATGTTTTTGGAATGTGGGAGGAAACCGGAGTACCCGGAGAAAACCCACGCATGCACGGGGAGAACATGCAAACTCCTCACAGAGATGACCGATGGTGGAATTGAACTTGGGTTTCCTAGCTGTGAGGCCTGTGTGCTAACCACTTGGTCGCAGAGTATCTCATTTAAAAAAAAACAAAAAAAACTTTATTGTCATTATTAGTACACCTTTTTAACAGATCATTTTTTGTAGTAGACACCATCAGAAAAATGTACTAAATGGTTTGTATTCCTAAATCCACAAACAGTACATGTAACCCTACATCTAGTTCCATCATTTCGTTAGTGAATGTGCAGGCAAAGTGGGCTATTGTTTACAAGAACTTCCTCACAAGGCTAGTTGTCATGCTTTCCGCAAACTAGAGCGGATGCTCGCTGCCGTGCCTGTTGGAGTCAGTGTGAGTGGCACTTTGCCACTTTGGACCAGAGCCGCGACGGATTCAGTGTGAGCCCGTAGTCATAATTTCAGATCACAGGTTCACAGGTTGCAAAAGCCTTCTAATAAAATCAACATTATTAAATGAGTTGGCTAAATAGTAATTGATGTGTGGATCTCTTTGGTGGACTTAGTTTCCACCGCAGAAGCCGGTTGCTGACACAGTTTCTTAATCTATCATATCTGGCTGGCATGTGTGGGATGGTACTGAAGAGAGCAGCGTCTGGCAACATTAGGACGTGCATGCTGCCCAGTCGTGGGATTATCTTTTGCAGTGCGTTTCAGTACTGTTGCACTGCCTGGCACAACAGTCTTAATCTCAATCCCCAAATCCCCTCCTCTCTCTCTCTCTCTCTTTCTCTCTCTCGCTCTCTCGCTTATCATGAAGTGAGCGTGCTCACTCTGACAGTCTGCCTGGAGTGGGGCACTTGCCCAGTGCAACGAGGGTGCATGTGGGGCCAGCTCATCCTTCAGTCACTCTAACACACACAGAGCAGCATCCCTGTTTGAAGGCAATCAGACCGGCCTTAACAGGGGGGATGCTTGGACCCCTCTGCGGATGAGTCAGTGCTGTGAGGGAGTTATGAGTCATTTTTTGTTTAGACTGACTGTCTCGATGTTGTGGCCTCCTGGATATTGTTTGTGGCAGCCCAGCAGGATGGAAAATGCTTTGCGAAAATCTGCATTGAAGGCATATATGATGGGGTTGAGGGAGGAATTAGCCCAACCAAACCACACAAACACATCGAAGGTGGTGGGGCTGATGCACGGGAAAGCCTCGCTTCCGCTGGACTCTTCGCAGAACGGCACCATGCAGTTGAGCACAAAGAATGGCAACCAGCAGCACACAAACACGCCCATGATCACCGACAGGGTCTTCAGCACCTTGGTCTCCCTCTTGAAGGTCATTTTAAAAGAGCTCTCCGATTCAGCGATGCTGGAACCTCCGCCCATGCTGTTGTGTCGGTTCTTGGCGCTCTCGGCCGCTCTCTCCAAAGCTGAGATCCTTCTGATTTGCTTTTGGGCAATGCGGTAGATCTGGGTGTAGGTGACCAACATAATAGCCACGGGGATGTAAAAGCTAATGAGAGAGGTGGAGATGGCGTAGGTCCTGTTCAGGCTGGAGTCGCAATTCTCTGACGTGACATTTGATCTGAAAGACGCTGAGGAGGGGGAAGAGAGCGAGGTGAAAGATGTCGTTTGAGCCTTGTGCCACTTGAGCTGCACCGGAATGAAGGAAATGAGGACAGACAGCATCCACGCCACGCTGATCATCACGTATGCCACTTTGGGCGTCATCTTGCGCTCGTAGCGAAAAGGGCTGGAGATGGCCCAGTAGCGGTCCAAGCTAATTACGCAAAGATTGAGAATAGAAGCTGTGGAGCACATGATGTCGAAGGCCACCCAGGTGTCGCAGAAGGAGCCAAAGGGCCAGAAACCGGCGATCTCGGTCACCGCCTTCCACGGCATGACCAAGATGGCCACCAGGAGGTCTGACACGGCGAGTGAGATGACAAAAAAGTTAGTCACTTTAGTGCGCAGATGGCGGAACCTAGTGACGGCCGCACACACCAGCGTGTTCCCCAACAAGGTTGTGAGGATGAGCAGTGAAAGGAAACAACCGGTCAGGACGCGACTGGAGGAAGCCTCGTCCGAAAAGTTGCTGTCGATGACGGTTGTAAAGTTCATGACTTCCATCCCTGATTCTGTGAGCGTTGGTTCAACTCATGTTGGAGCACTACATCATATCCACACTGTTAAGATCTCTCCAGGCTTTTGTGCTCCACAATCATGTTATCTCCTGGCAGATGATGAAAGAGGTGTTTTTTCAAGCAGAGCCCCCGTGGGGCCGTCAGTGGCCTTTTGACTTGGCAGATCAGATTTGACATAGTTTGTACTGCAGCGCCGAAACAGGTGAAGGTAATTCAATTCCTCGGTGTAATCAAACCTGTGCTCTTTTAGCGATCAGGTGTCTTCTCCGTGAGGTCATCAGCGAGCCTGTGGACGTACAACATTGTTGAAAAGTATAGGTAGATTTTTTTAAAACGACTTTTTATGAAATTACACTGAAAGGCTGCCTTCATAATATGACATAGTCATCAGAGGGGTATAAATTATTTTGTATTATTTAAATGTTTTTGTTTTATTTAATATTTGGTCATTTCAGTCAAAATGGCAAATCTTAAAGGAAAAATGCACTTTTGGGATTTTTTTCCCATCATTCACAATCCTTATTTGAGGCACGAGCACTCATGCCTTTCCCTTTTCTGCATGTTCTAAATAGAGAACCACCCCCCCCCCCCCCAAAAAAAAAAAACAGTATGTGGGAGTTATGAATGCACACAATTCAGGGGTGGGCAAACTTCACAGCATCCATCCATCCTCTATGCCGCATGTCCTCACTAAGGAGTATGCTGGAGCCTACCCCAGCTGGTGGCCAGCCAATCACAGGGCACATATAGACAAACAACCATTCACACTCACATTCATACCTATATGGACAATTTGGAGTCGGCAATTAACCTAGCATGTTTTTGGAATGTGGGAATACTCGGACAAAACCCACTCATGCACGGGAAGAACATGCAAACTTCACACAGAGATGGTCGATGGGTGGAATCAAACTCGGGTCTCATAGCTGTGTAACCACTTTTCCACCGTGCAGCCCTAAACTTTTGTTTTTTTTTACATTTTCTTAAAATATTTCTTTACATTTTGATAGTATACCTTATAGTTGTATAACGAATTTGTAATTTTTTCTTTAATTTTGTTATTTATTTCAAACTTTTTTTTGTATCATGACTGTTATTGACAATTAATTGCACTGCATCATTCAGAGCTGTTTCTAATATTTTTGTTACCATACTTCAGAATATTGCAAACATCTCTGACAGTATGATACAGAACATTTGTTCCACAATAATAACTAACTGAGCGTTATTTTTGGTGTGGAGTCATCTCTGTTGTACTGATTGTGATGGTGTACCTAATGAAATGTCCTTTTAGGGTTCTTACTATATACATTTACACCTGAATGGATGACCCCCCCCCCCCCCCCCCCCATACTCTTCTAGCCTGAATTTGCCCCATCAGTACATATGAGGTAGAAATTAGTAGTCACACATACCTTCATTCACTCCAAATATTGTGCCAAAGAGCGCAGTTATCTCCAAAACAATGCATCTTCCGGTCACGGTGCAAACACATCCATGCCCCCCCCCCCACGCAGCGAGTCCTGGCTGTAGTGAGTGAATATAAACATGTAAATAATAACATACCCTAACGTCGTGTGGAGAATCCTCTGCTCTCCTGCTGCTTCAGTGCGCCTCTGCGGGCAAGCGCAGTTGACATGTGCGCTCTTTCACACTCTTTCCTCTTCACTCCGCGGTCCGTGTCCCATTTAGCTTTCATGCTAGTCAAAATAAAGACATGCGCTCTTTGCCATTCAGTTAAAAAAACGTCATATTAAAAGCTTGTGTCCACCTGCTTGTCAAACGTTCAGATGACTTGCTGTGATTGGCCGACCGCTTATGTAAATGCAAAATGTTCAGATTAAATAAAAACTCCATTAAAAAAACACATACGCGGTACTTTCGAATAATTTTGTTACATTTGCACTGATGTGCGGTGAAATAAAATGAATATCCAGTTTGTAAAACAACCAGGAGCCCATTCAAAGAGGGGCTGTGTGGTTCAATGTCGCCATCTAGCGGACAAAAAGAGTAAAAGCACAAAAAGAATAAATCCCACCAGAGACACATTTTTCATGAATGAAATTTTTATGCCTTTAGAAGACATTGGACCCAAAAAGTTTCATCACCTCTCATCACCTACTAATAAAATATTCACAATGTCACCTTCAGGCCCAAACATATAAAGCTTGCATTGTGCTTGTAAAACAATAAAACCCCTGCAGTATCTGTCAGCATCGCTACAGTGGCCACTTGTTTTATTCACTTCATGCTGGCATGTTGCATGCAGAGCATAATGGAATTCAGGAACAATCGTGACATACCAGCTGTCGCCTTACATCCATGTAAGCTGGAACAGAAGCAGAAGAGACAGCTTTTAGCCTTTTCCCTCTCTAGCATCCACATTAAAAGATATAGGGCACGGGGCTGAGGAGTGATGCAAATAAGGGACTAAAATTAGAACAAGGTTTACAGTACATTTTTTATGTATTTGCAGTACTCTGTTTTCCTTTAATTGCTAATCTGTATCATACAAAATACATCATTTGCATACTCTGTGAATGAAAGTACTCGGGTCAGTTTCCATATTTGCAGTGCCTATCAATAGTAAGATTAGTAAGATTATCAATAGTAAGTATGTTGTTCATCCATGTTTTTGTGTGTAAGTCAACATGCCATGGGGGCTGAGTGGTGGGGAGACAATAGGTAGGTTGCCGGAGGGATCCCTCCAGGGGGTGGCCGGCCCCAGGGAGTTATTGAAACCAGAACCGCCACTGATGCTAGCCCACTACTTGTTACCACATACTACTTATCAATAGTAGAGGAAGGGGAGGGGCTAAGTCCAGTAGTCCCTGTTTACAATTAAAAAGGAGAGAAGAAGCGGATAAATACTGTAATCCTTCGCCACTTTACACTTTGAGGCATTCACATCCAGAACAAATACTAGTTTACTCCCGCGGTTTGATTGGCTCTCAGATGTGGAGGGAATCTGGGAACGTCAAAGTAGCTCAGAGGAAGAAAAGCGGTTTGTTTTGATTGAGGACTCATGCTAGTATTAAACATAAACCTACACAAATGTAATGTAATGTAAATGAATGTAAACCTACCAGATATGTTTACTCAAGAGCCCAATTCACTGTGTTTTTCTTTATATCTCTATTTGACAAGGAAATCTTTTTGACATGGGAATTATTACATGGTAATCTGACATGGAAAATATAGTAAAAGGGGAGCATTTTTTTCATGCCAGTGTAAATACTCACGAGGCATTCAGGTCACTGTAATCCACAAAAGCTGGTCTTTTTGCTCGTTGAAGATGTTCCTACTTGAATCCAAAAGGTTTCTTAAATTCTGAATTTTGGTGCATATTTATATGTTTCCCCTACGGGAGTCGTTTGTTGCCACTTCTTAATTTCTATACTTTCTGCTTTGTCATGAGCTTGAACTAAACTAAGTTCTGACCAATTCAGCTTGTGTCACTATTGCTCCAGGGATATCATTTATGGGGAGGGTTATAACTCATAACCTCCAATAATCAAATCCAGGCAATGAAGCACCCCATTAATCATGTCCATCCATCCATTTCCCATACCGCTTATCTTCTCTATCGGGTCGCGGGGTTATGCTGGTGCCTATCCCAGCTTGTGTCGATCCGATACTGATTCTACCCTACACAAATTATTTTGTATATTCAGTCTACATTTTGACGCTCTTGAGTGAAAATGTAGATTCTTGTTTCCTGTGCCCACATCACTATAGGCCCACGCTATTGCAATGTATATGAGCTCGCTATCGACCCCCCCTCTGTGACTCGCAGTCTACCCGTCCTATCAAGTGACATCATCTCACACTGTAATGCAATCCTTTTGTTGATATACTTCTTGCTTTATCTGCCTTTGTTTGCCAGTGAAGCACATCTCGCGCGTGTATGTGCAAGATTTTGGACGTGTGTTATGATTGTGATCATATCACCACTAACACCCTTGACAAGGGAAATACTTAGTCACGAAAAAATGTTGGTTGTATATTCATTGTGAAGACCGTGTGGTTTCACGTAGATTCATAAAGTCGACTGTTTCTTGACAGCGCATATATGACGAAATCAGTCATGCTCAGAATTTACTCACAAGTTATGATAATCTCATGGTGGCATGAGTTTGCATGCCAATTATGAAATTCTCAACATTTTCACGACTCAGTGAGGCCGTTTCCTGTCTTGAAAGTGTAAAAACAATTGAAAGTAAGTTTAAAGAAGCATGCTGTCATGTGCTGACGTGACTCCTGAGTTTGATAGACAAGCAGAACACACACTAAGAAAGGTGAGAGTCATTTATTTTTATTTTGGCTGTAAAAAGTCACTCTGTGCTGCTGTTTGTGTGCATGTCTAGCCTGCATAGATTTTCAGCATGCAGGCTACTTTCCAGATACTTTGCATAGAAAAGAGTCATGCATGTCTTGTCTTTCTATTGTGCGGCATTTTAGGCCATCTTTATTACATTAAAATATTATTTAAAAATGTTCATAAATAAAACAGTTTATTTTATTGAAAAATATATTTTTCTTGAAATTAATTGAAATGAAAAACTGTTTAGTAATAATAAATACATTGTCAAATAAATAAAAACAAAACCTAATACATCCGGTATGTGTAATACACATTAGAATACAATATGTTTTTAATCCCTTTTCAATAAAGGTATATGGAGATCTCATCAATGACAGCTACAGCTGCATTGGAAGTACGAACGTCGCTTCTTTTTTCTTTTCATCTTTTCTTGGCGTTAAGTTTCTTGAGGAACGTCGAGAAGGGTCTATATGGCGTCAGGCTTCGTCTGTTTTGCTCCATTTTGCATTGACGCTCATCCTGGAAGAACAGAAGACGCATGTTGTTAGTCTGCATCACACGCTTATTAATTCTAATTGCTTCTTTGTGATTGTTCACAGCATGGGTGTCAGAACTGCTGTGTTGGTATAATCTAAAAATAGCATCCATGATTAGATACTATACTAATTTGCTTTGTCAATTATAATAATAATAATAATAATAATAATACATTTTATTTGTATAGCGCTTGATGCTGACGTTCTCCAGATCAACATTTGCAAAGTGACTGTTTTGTTATTATTAGATTAGATTCATATCCAGAACCCTCCCCTTCTCTCTTTTATTGCCATTGTTCACTCATTGGACAAATATAATGACAACAGAAATAGCTGATAAAAGTAAAACTAATTTCTGTGTCAACCAGATGCAAAAACTTAAGTGATTTTTGGTTATTATCAAGAAAACCATAGATATGGCCAGATATCATCCATCAATTTTCTATGCCGCTTATCCTTGTTAGAGTTGTGGGGGTATGCTGGAGCCTATCCCAGCTGTCTTCAGGCGAAAGGCAGGGTACACCCTGGACTGGTGGCCAGCCAATCACAGGGCACATATAGACAAACAACCATTCACACTCTCATTCATGAGTGGACAATTTGGAGTCGCTAATTAACCTAGCATGTTTTTGGAATGTGGGAGGAAACCGGGAGTACCCGGAGAAAACCCACATATGCACGGGGAAAACGTGCAAACTCCACACGGAGATGCAGAGAATCGAACCCAGATGTTCCTGATCTCCTGACTGTGTCGCCAATATGCAAACCACTTGGTGGCCTTGGCGTCATTATATTCATCCAGAAGTTGTTTTTTTTTACAGAAAAAAACAATTTTCAGCACATTTGTGAATGCTGAATTACTAATATCCACTATATTGCCTTACTTTGGATTGCCTTTAGCATCTTTTACACAAAAAGTGATCACACATAGCCTTCAGTTTTCCTGTATGCGGCCATAATTGCATGGATAAATGTAGAATTGTAGGACAGTCTATAACAGAATAACACTTAAATGTAGTCTGAAAAAAAGCATCCTTTTCAAAATCTGCAGTCCAAACAACCAATGTGCAGATATTGTAAAATTTGCAGCATAACACCTCAATTCATACCAACACTTTTCATGATGTCCTTTCATTTCTCTCACAATCCTGAATAAATACATTCAGGACCTGCAGGAAGTGGCTATCTATGACGTTTCTGTGTCTGATTCTGCTGACTCACCTGTTGCATAGACGGCCTCAGAAGAAGTAGGTTAGCTTTGAGCTCTCTGAGGATGTTTCCGCTCCCTGTGTGTACCTCGGTGGCGTTGAGTAGACGCCTCAGCTCCCGGTTGAAGACATTGACGCAGGCGTCCTGTGATGGAGAGTGAACATGGCTAGTTAGTCAAGGTTAGGCATCAAGTAAAAGTGCGTTGACCGCAGTGCTTACCGCATTATTGAGCATGGCCGTGGTCGGCCTCTTCACCGTATCTGACTGGGGGAAAAGAAAGAGTTAATGTATTAATATGAATCAAAACTAGATTAGAGGAATGTATTCTGTGTATGAAAGACAGCATGGCCGGCAGGGAACTAAGCGACTGTGCGGTTTATGTCCAGTCATGTTGATTAATGATTAAACTGGATGATGCACTACTGTAATATAATTACAGTAGTTGAAGTGGTTGCTTTTAGTTGTGAAACCTGGGTAACGGTCCTTGCGGTCCGTTTGTTGTGCGTGGTGGAATAATGCAATAAAGTGTGATATCAATGCTTATCATAATGCCTTTGTCGTCAGTGTATAAGCTCCAAAACAAAGAACACATTCTTACTTACAGATGTGATATTGAGTTGTTTGGCTCGGTAGAGTTTGTTGAGTTTGTCCAGTCTTTCTATCATCTCCCTATTCAAGTTAACATTGTTGCCTGCACTGTAGCAGCAATGCAGCAGGACAACAAGCACAAACATGCACTTCATCATACTGTACTTCAGTCTTGTCTCTCTCTCTCTCTCTCTTTGTGTCTCTATCAGACTCTACCTAAGCAGATCCGCCTTGTTGTCGCAAGTGTGACCGCTAATGTGATCGGCATCGGCTCATTTTATTGTATTCACAAAGGAAGCCACTGATGTCATCGCCTACTCAAAATGCAAAAAAAAATATTGTCAAAATCTAACATTGCTCAACAGTCCAGCACCGATTCTTGTTCAACCGCATTCTCACATATCTAAAAATACCTTCATGATTCTTCATAGAAAAAGCACAGAACAATAGTCTTGATTAGTGTTGGATAATATTGATCAACCGGTAGACACTGAAATTCTACATCAGTGGTTCCCAAATGTTTCACAGTCCCGTACTCCTTTAGAAATTGGACCCGAGTTCAGCTCAGCCATGCTCTGCATGTTCTTCCCGTGCATATGTGGGTAATCTCCTGGGACTCCGGCTTCCTCCCACATTCCAAAAACATGCTAGGTTAATCGGCGACTCCAAATTGTCCATAGGTATGAATGTGAGTGTGAATGGTTGTTTGTCTATATGTGCCCTGTGATTGGCTGGCCACCAGTCCAGGGTGTACCCCGCCTCTCGCTCGATATACCGCTTATTCTCACTAGGGTAGCGGGGCTATGCTGGAGCCTATCCCAGCTGTCTTTGAGCGAGAGATGGGGTACACCGTGGACTGCACCCCCCCCCTCTCGATAATATAAATGAGAACGTCTTAATGTACATCATCATCAAACATACTTATTTGTTCCTATAGTGCACACTTTGTGTTATGTCAGGCGTTCAAGCGCACTGTGTAACTCTCAGTATTTGGCTCTAGTGTTTTTAATTTTTTACTCACGTACCCCCCATGGCAATTAAGCATCCCACTTTGAGAACACCAAGGTCTAGATGATGTCATCATGCAGCATCAAGTTATTACACAAGCATATTCAACGCTTCTATGTTGTACAGTGTTAGTGTTAGTGTGAGTCATGCAACATATTCAGATATCAATGGCGCATCTTTTACCCCATGACAGACTCTTGTTCTTGAAGAGTGACGGGTTCTAAGCACTCTGATCTCATAGTTTCTGTGAAAGTCTACTTTGTCCAGTCTCAGCTGGTGAAATAGAGCGGTGAGACTTTCTAGTTAATATTTAAAACACACTCAGTAAATGTTGGTGGGGGACTACCCATTATGTCATTGTATGGTCATATCGCCTCGTACTTCGGTACGTGACAAAAATAAAAAATAAAAATGAATAAAAAAATCATAAAATAAAATAAAGTTAAAAAAAATGGCACGGCGGTCGAGTGGTTAGCGCGCAGGCCACACAGCTAGGAGACCAGAGTTCGATTCCACCCTGAGCCATCTCTGTGTGGAGTTTGCATGTTCTCCCTGTGCATGCGTGGGTTTTCTCCGGGTACTCCGGTTTCCTCCCACATTCCAAAAACATGCTAGGTTAATTAGCGACTCCAAATTGTCCATAGGTATGAATGTGAGTGTGAATGGTTGTTTGTCTATATGTGCCCTGTGATTGGCTGGCCACCAGTCCAGGGTGTACCCCGCCTCTCGCCTGAAGACAGCTGGGATAGGCTCCAGCACCCCCCGCAATCCTCGTGAGGAAAAAGCGGTAGAAAATGAATGAATTAATGAAATAATTATTATATTAGGTAATAATTATTATATTACAAATGTAACAGTTACTGATTGTAAAAGTACCAGATGGAGGTGTAGGATTAAATAAGCTTTGCTTCTTCCTACTCCTTTTGGACATGTGGAACTGTGAACTGATTATGTGATGCATTCAATTGTAATCTGATGCATGTTCAAATGAAATAAAACCATTACCATTACCATTACCATTACCATTACCATTACCATTACTATTACTGTAGCGTTCTTTTTTGCAGACCAGAGTCGGCTAGTTTTTCATACCTAGCTACACAACAACAATAACGAAAAGTAACAAATACTTTTCTCATGTAAATAACCTATTAAAGTTAAAAATTCAAACACAAATCTTTCTTTTTCCCCCCTCCATGGAGCTGTTACTGCAGTGTGTGATGCGGGGGATGCATTTGCATGTATCGTCATGGCAGTTGCTGTGGTGTCCTTATCTTGACACCATCAGTGGATGAGGTGTCACTTCGAGAGTCTCATCTCAGGAAGGTGATCTTTACAGGATGTAGCGTCATTTTAGTCATTTATCACAGTTATCCACAATAAAATGTATTTACTAATGAATGTGATTCCTGATGGCTTGGGTGGAGTACCAAGGATAACTACGGTAGTGTAGTACTGCGATGAGAAAACATATACAGATTTTACTTATGTCACATAACATCTAATAGTTATAGGTATACTTTTATGATTATTGCCACACCTTTATTGTTGTATTGCAACACATGGTGTATTAGCTGGAACTTAATTGACATCCATGAGTGGATGCCCGGGACACCTCAAATGGCTCCTCTCGAGGTGAAGGAACCAATTGAGGTGTTTTGAGCTTCTGAGTTTTTGACCTGAAGTTGTATGACATCCCCATCAGCAACGTAGTGCATCAACTGTGACTTACCCTCCACTTTGTTGGACTTGACCATACTTTTTTTACTAGTTAGTTGCTGGGGTCACTAAAGTAAAACGTTTCAAAACAATATGCATTTAAAAGAGTAATACTTTCTCTCCGTTTGCATCCCACCATCAACTCATGAAAATACATGTAAATGTGTAATTCCTGATTATTTATTCCTGTATCGATTCATGTCTAATTATTCACAAATGTGTTCAATGTAAAAACCTCCATAGACCAGTCATGCTTACAAGGTGGCCTCAGTTTAGAGGTCACAGAGGTCACCATTCAGTCTCATATGTTGAGACATTTGTATCATCATCATCATCACTACTACTGGGTGGATGCTCATAATGGTAAAGGTGAAAATGTATTTGTTCTCCCACAGTGGGAAACTAAGACTGTTGCTTTCCAAGCATGATGAAAGTGGGTGAATCTGAAACTACTGAGAGGTGGTAAAAACCAAGAATCTTACATTTCCGTTACAATGTTTATTCGTCATGAGGCTGGCACATGCAAAACCAACACAGATGATGAAGAATCACAATCATGTTTGTGTGGGTTTCCCCCTCCAGTCCAAAGTTATGCATAGTTTAACTGGACACTGAATATGAGTATGATTGATATGTCCATCTAACTATTAAAGCTGTAAAGATGCTGGGGACAAAATTCTGCAGCTTGCGGTGGTTTTCCATTTGTAGCTAGTCTAAAACTTTTTACAGTTTGCCTGCATTCTTATTTGTGTATGTGTGTATATTACGTATGTGTATGTACTCCACAAATCCTATGCATTAACTTTACTCTTACACATGACTTTTTTTCCCCCAATGAGTCTATAGCAGGGGTCTCAAACTCAATTTACTTGGGGGCCACCGGATCTAGGTTCTGGGTGAAGCCGGGCCGCATCAGGTTTTCCAAAAAAAAACCCCCCAAAAAACGCATTTATTAAAAACTGGAAAAAAAAATCAATAAAAAAAACGATCTTCAATGCTTTTGCTTCTGCTATAACCTACACTTTTTCAGTACTTTGGTTCCGGTTTTCCACACCAAAATATCTCATAAAACATTCCACTGTTCTCAAATGTCTTAATTTTTATTTTTCTATACACAAAATAAGATGAAAAAATAAATAAACAAATTAAGAATAAAGACAATACATCAATCAATCAGTAATAAATAAGTAAAATAATAATAAAACAGCAAATAAGAAAAACAGTTGGTAGAGAAATTATTTTTTTCAGGTTCAAATGTACAGTATTAACAGTTATTTAACCTTTAACATGAACATTAATGAAACTTAATCATTTTACCCAATTAGCAAGTTAGCATCGTACTCAGTTCCATCTGGGAGCAGAGCCGTAACTTTAACAACATGTTTGATGAGATGCTTTATCTTGAAGTGTATTTTTTCCGTTTTATTCCAAATCATTTCCTGCATTTATTTGTACCCAGCGTCATAAGCTTTTAGCTTCATTGCTAATCCAAAGCAAAACAGGGCGGGGTAACAGTATGGGCGGGGCAAAATCATGTTAATTGTGTCCGGTGTGTCCTGTCATTTCAACATTAAACTTTGGTATCAAGGTGGGGGCCTCAAACTAGCGTCTCGCGGGCCGCATTTGGCCCACGGGCCGCGAGTTTGAGACCCCTGGTCTATAGCCTAGCCTCATCTCACCTCTTCATTTGGTAGCAGTATGTGGAAAGGAATCAATCATTCGGGCAGGAGGTTTCTTGCTTGGACGACAGCCACGCAGACTTAAATGACCTCTCATCACTTCCAAAATGGATATCTTGTCGTAACTATGTCAAATAAATCCCAGACCGCTTGACTTTTAATGCCTTTGAGCAGCTGCACACGTGCATAGAAAGATGCCTTTGGCGCCATCAAGTGTTTTGAATCATTTTCCTTGACCTTGAACGCCCTTTGAGTAATAAAGTGGAGAACTTTGAACTGTTATTAGAAAGTTTATTCAAATGTATGTTTTTATCTGTTTTCCTTCAAGGCTTTCAGTGTGACGACCATCCCTCCAGCATCACAGAGCTGAAACTCATCCAGGGAATCATCTTGTCCATCTGTTACGTCTGCACTTTCGTCCTTCTCCTCTTCTTCCTCAAAGTCATCCGGGTACTCGGCATGATCTGCAACACCTTGGGAACGCTGTGGAAACACTGGAGGAGACAAAGAATCTGATTAGGTTTGTTTTCTTGTCCAAACGTTCTTCTTATTTTTCATGCTCCCGAACAAGAGGATAGATTGGAGTTGCCTTTTTTTCTCCAATTCTCTCTTCTTGTTCTCCTCCCTTTTATCACACCGTCACCCTATCTATGTTGGTAATGGTAATGGTTTTATTTCATTTGAACATGCATCAGATTACAATTGAATGCATCACATAATCAGTTCACAGTTCCACATGTCCAAAAGGAGTAGGAAGAAGCAAAGCTTATTAAATCCTACCCGTCCATCTGGTACTTTTACAATCAGTAACATTTGTTACATTTGTTCACTTCCCACCTTTCTGATTTAATTATAATTTGTATTTATTTAAAAGGAGGTAGCAGAGATGAGGATGCTGAGGTTTACATAGGGAGTGACCGGGATGGATAGGATCAGAGGGATATTACATGTTAGAGGCCTTGGAGATAAAGTCAGAGAGGCCAGACTGAGATGGTTAGGAGGAGGAGATGTCCAGAGGAGAGATAGTGAATATATTGGTAGAAGGATGCTGCCAGGTAGGAGATGTAGAGGAAGACCAAAGAGGATGTTTATGGATGTAGTGAAGGAGGACATGAGGGTAGTTGGTGTGAGATAGACAGATGCAGAAGTTGGATGGAGGAGCTTGATTTGCTGAGAGGAAAAGCCAAAAGATAAAGAAGAAGAAGAAGATATAAGTGACAATCAAGGCCCATTCCATAACGTTGGGACTTTATTCTCATAATATTTTTGCTTTATTCTTGTAATATAACAACTTTTCCCAACCTAAATTTACAAAAAAATCTAACTTTGTTGATAATATCGTGGAAATGATTGCAGATAGTGTTACATCATAATGTTACATCTTTTTATATTAATATTATTACTTTCATATTTGTACTCTGTTCTCGTAAAATTACTTTTTTTTTCAATTTTTGGGTTGTTTTCTTGTTTAATTGTATTTTTTAAATGTTCTCAAGAGTCCACAAGTGGCACCCGTGCAACATTTAGGTCTATGCCTCCTAACAAAGTGTCATTGTAACTTTTTAACATCAACATGGCAAACATAATTGATGTGCTTTAATCCCAACTATGGATTCAAACTCAAACTATATCGTCTCTGATATCTAAATGATTGCATTTGACTTCTTATTATAACCCCAGAAATGGAAAGGCTTGTTGAAATGACATGACAAAACCGTTCTGAGGAACTTGTGGTTTAGTTTGCATTCATTTCCATTTGATTCACCATATTTCTTATGCAGCTGTAGCAAGCTTGTACTTTTTTGCTGATTAGTCAGTAGGAGAAATCTAATACATTTCGTAAAATATATATTTTTTTTGTTCAGGGACACATTTGAAAGTACAAAAATGTAGGTGGACTGTTTTGTTTCAGTTGAGAGTTTTGAGTTCCCCCTCGAAACTTCTTAGATAAAGTAAAACCAAAAGGTGCGTAGGAGGGGGTTTTGTCCTATTTGGGACAAAATAAATGAATGAATGGGAAACACTGCATCCGACAAAGGGCGGATTTACCATTAGGAAAACATGAGACTATGCTATGCTTTCCCAAACAACTATTATTGATATGAAGTACATATTACTGTTTTAGTCTTAATACACGTGCATAAATCATCATCAAATGTTGCTTAATGCTCTTAACAATTACAGTAAAAGCATTGAATAAAACCTTTGTCACTAAAGTACAAGGATTATGGACGACCAATGACTAAAAAAGGCCCCCGTCTGAGGTCACCTCAACATTACCGAGAGGCTCAGCAGAGCGGCTCCTTGATGATATGTCAGAGTGTTGACTCGGTTCCTCAAAAGAAGATAAACATTCCTCGTCGTCAAAGTCGTCAGGGTAGAAGCAACTATCCCCTTCTTCAATATGACTCAAACTGTGTCCACAGGGAGCATATGAACTGATGTCCTCTTCGGTAGAAAAGTGTTCTGTATCTTCACGATGCTGTAAATGATGTTGCACAAAGGAGCTGTCAACGATGCAGGCAGCACTTGGCCTGTTTGCAGGTTCAATGCACAACATTCCGTGCATTAAAGAGGTGACATTTTGAGAGTACATTTTAGGCAAAGGGTCATACTCTCCTTTAGTGATCTTGTAAAAAAGACTGAGGAGATTGGATGCTGCAAAAGGAGGTCTTAGAGCACAGAGCTCATACAGCAGGCAGCCCAGAGCCCAGATGTCACACTTGGAACTGTACGGGACATCCTGGCACAGTTCTGGGCTGAGGTAACACGGAGTTCCAACACAAGTGGAAGCCATGTCGGCTGTGCTCGTCATGACTTTGGATACCCCGAAGTCTCCTAACTTCACCGTGCCTTCTTTTGTTAGCAACACGTTTGATGTTTTGATGTCTCTGTGAAGTATTTTAGCATTGTGGATATAACTAACAGCCTGAGCCACCTGCACAAACCAGCCCATGACCACGCCCTCCGGGAAGTAATCGCTTGGTTTCCTTTCTTTGACTTTGTCATCTAACGTGCCGCCGTCACAGTAGTCCATCACGATGTAAATATAGCCGTCATCAGCGCTCACCAAAGCATCACTGCAGTTCACAATGTGAGGCTGATGCAGCTTCCGGATGATCTCCGCCTCTTGAAGGATCGCCCTCTGTGTGCGTTTGCTCTCCAGTTTGATCCTTTTCACCGCATGCAAACTCTTGGCCTCGGTGTGTCTCATCAGGAAGACTTCTCCTGTCGCTCCTCTGCCCAAACACAACACCTTGTCGTACTTCTCCATTGTCTCAATAGTCAGAGGGATCCACCTCTTCGACATAAGGCTGCTGTGCCGTGAAAGTCTTTGTGTTGTGGTTGCTATGGAGACCGGACGCTGTGAAATGTGAGGAGGATTCTTTGTTTTCTGTTTTTAAAATGGTTATGGTTTTTTTTAACAGCTTGCTATTCACTCTTATGGATAAATTTGATATTGATATGTATGTATTTATGTATGTATTTATTTATGGGTCATTTCAATAAAATACAAAATATGTACTTTATATGCAGTTTTAAAAAGATCTATGCTAAAGCATTAATAATTACAATTTGGATTTTATATTTTCTCAAGGTTTGACTCTGGTTTAAATTCAAATATTCTGCACTTGTTTTTAGTATGTCAGCAACATTTTTGTACACTAGATGGCAATATAAACCATAGTGAGCTACAATTGACTATACTACACTATAGAAGAAGAAAATGCCTACTGCGCATGTTCGCCGCAACACAAACTCGAGTTTATGCTAGTGTTGTTTATCTTTTCCATTGTCATTTAAAATACGGTGTGCTTCTTTAAAATGCCACCGAAGGGCAAAAGCGGTGGCAAAAATGCTAAAGGTTCGTAATCACGTAGTTGTTCACTCTTGAATGTTGTTCTTCAGTCAGAATCATCAGAATTTACTGTTAGCTTGCGATGTTAGCATAGCAAAGCTTGTTCTGTTGTATGCATCTCTGGTGCACAAGGGCTTTGAATTCTTAATAATGTTGTCATTTATTATTTTTGCTTCACTGGACGGTGTGCTTAGGAGCTGCTTCGGGAAGTGCAGATGCCGAGAAGAAAGATAAGACACCTAAAGGGGGCACTGCTGTCAAGGTAGATACACCCACTCCTTAGTTGCCGTTGAATACTATATACAAACTAATGTGCTAGTGTGCTGTATCTACATTGTAACCTAGGTCCGTCACATCCTCTGTGAAAAACATGGAAAATGCATGGAGGCAATGGAGAAACTGAAGTCGGGAGTTCGTTTCAGCGAAGTGGCTTCACAATACAGCGAAGACAAAGCAAGACAAGGAGTAAGAACACTTTGTGCATGTTTAATACGAGTCATCCTAAAGGATTCACTCCTGTTGAGGGCGAGGAGAGATGCAGCAGCTTGAGAAAAATTATGAAAAGTGTTCAAACCTGTTAGATAGCTTATTGGGTCAGTCTGGGGAGAGGTGACATTTTATGGGTCAAATCCTTTGTCACTATTTTATTACAATATTGTAAAGCATGTCATAAACATGAGGTTGTATCTTGGCAGTCCCTGACTGGCAGACGACAATGTATACATTATGTCTGGGTGACTGAGGTTTGAATTCATGAAAATGTTTTGAACAGGGTGATCTGGGTTGGATGACTCGAGGATCCATGGTTGGACCTTTCCAGGATGCTGCTTTTGCCTTGTCTGTTTCTTCCATGGACAAGCCTGTTTACACAGACCCTCCCGTCAAGACCAAATTTGGATACCACATCATTATGGTGGAGGGGAAAAAGTAGCCAGGAGCGACGTGAACTCAGGACATTCAATTCTACATTTGTGCTGTCACGTTTTACTTCCTTGATGCAATGATGGTAAATAGAGAAAAATGAAATGATACTTTTACTGTGTCTTGTCACCGTCATTGTACACTACCATAGCATGGTAGTTCTTCTCTTTTTTAAACAAATGAAAGTTTATCAGTTACACAGTTAATTAAAGGTGGTGAAAAAATTATAATTCACCAATGAAGGAACTAACTTTCAGGGTATTTATGTGGTTATTCTTTTTTATGGATCCCAAATGTAGTGATTTTTAGGCCACTTTCACTAATCACAACAGATGCGCCTTTACTAATCTAATGACATGGTATATTTAACATCCTGTCTTGACAAAAATATGAACTGGCAAGTGTTAAACTCTTTGCGTGGATGGGGCGATTCCAGTGAGGCGGCGTGGGTAGTGGCACTTCCACGATGCTAGGTGGCAGTAGTCTACCAAGCCCGTATTCTCGCCTCCAGTATCGCCAACACACGCTTGACGTTGCTGCGCCTTGCTAGGTGATTGGCGAGCTAAGATGGCGGCGCCAGATGAGCCAGAATTATCTCAGGCGCAGACCGAAAAACTCCTACAATTTCAGGTAAAACGGTTCAAAACACGGTCAACACGTGTTAGTTTGATGTACCATATGATGAGGTGTCATTGCTTGTCGCGAATTGCCATCATTCGGCAGAAGTGTCAGTGTTTTAAGGCTTTTTACACAGGCAACTTCGATAACGATACTCGACAACTTCAGAGCTAACGTTAGAACGCTAGCTAGCATTAGCTTGAACATCTTACAAGTTAGCAGACGTTGAATGGTTTTGAATAGCATGTAGCCAGTTTTGAGTTAATCGGAATCACACCAATAATGCCTCGCTTTTACCAAATAGTCATATTTAGTACATTTTCTATTCAAAAATGATCCTGAGTATAGCTGTCAATACATTACTGACTCTCAGCACCTTCTATCAGCTTAGCACACCGACTGAGCTGTCACTAAAGTTTTGACAGATGTCTTTGAAGCCATTTTGGGCTAATTTGTGTAATAATAATGCAATATATTCAACATCCTGCCTGAAAGCACCGTCTCAAATGTGCCATATTGCGGTTTCCTTCATGCACACTTATAAGCTAGTAGCTTGGTCATTGGGGAGCTACTAGGCTAGCCTGTGTGTTCCTTCTTGATGCTTACACGGTTTTGTTATGTTCAACTACTAATACTGGAAGATAAATATGTATCTAATAGCTTGATTGTATGTTTCGTTTTACCTTAGTAGTAATAATTCTGTACAGCAGTCTGTAAGGCTAACTAGCTTGAACCAATTGAATTTTGTTTTATTTTTTGTATCTGACAGGACCTGACTGGCTTGGAATCTATGGACCAATGTCGTCGCACATTAGAACAGCATAACTGGAACATTGAGGTAAGGCCAGTACAGCACACAGTCCAATATGATCCAATAGCGAAACCATGGAAAACTGTCATGTGTAATTATCTATTTTTCATATTGTGTTCAGGCTGCAGTACAAGACAGACTCAATGAGCAGGAAGGAGTGCCCAGTGTGTTCAACCCTCCACCATCCAGACCATTACAGGTCAACACAGCAGACCACAGAGTATATAGTTATATTGTCTCCAGGCCGCAACCCAGGGTAGGTCTGCTGAAGAGGATATAATACGCTTATGTCCTAACAAGTTTTCCTATTCGGCTCCAATAAATGTATGGAATTTGAATGGTGGTTGTGTATTTCAGGGCTTGCTGGGATGGAGTTATTACTTGATAATGCTACCTTTCAGATTTACATATTACACACTTCTGGACATATTCAGGTAAGACAAAGAACATAAGATACAGGTATTGATGCACATTTGGAGCTTGTGGAAGAATAGCACTGTTTTCTTGCAGGTTTGCCCTGCGATTCATCAGGCCGGACCCGCGTGGTCGTGTTACAGATCCTGTTGGAGATGTCGTGTCCTTCATTCATAGTTTTGCGGAGAAGTATGGTCACTCACATCCTGTTTTTTACCAGGGAACATACGGCCAGGTGAGTTCAGAGGTCATCATCAAAGATCATTTCTGGGAATTGTCACTAATCTGGGATTGGACATAATCACAATGAACTTCTCCTGTCTTATTAGAAATCGTATTAAAAGAAAGTCCACCCCATCTGTCTAACGTGACCAATCTCATATAAGTTATGGTCCACTTGGGCTACACTAAAAAATTAATTCACTTTATACCTCTGCTGACATAGCTGTTATTTTTCTATTTTGTTATTTATTTCTAGTAAGAAAAAGTAAAAAATATCTCAGTTTAAAATGCAACTTTCCAGTGTCGGGCTATTTTTTTTACAAGTTCACATGTTTGCAGGCACTAAATGATGCCAAACGGGAGCTCCGCTACCTTTTAGTGTACCTTCACGGAGACGATCATCAAGACACTGATGAGTTTTGCCGGTACGTTTGTATGAAATATCTTAAATGTAGTGTCCCGGTTAAGATATTTGATATGTGCTGCACTTGTGTCAATGTCTGTAGCTCCACGCTATGTACAGAAGAAGTGATAACCTTCCTCAATACCCGAATGCTGTTCTGGGCATGCTCAACAAACAAACCTGAGGGCTACAGAGGTAAACAGATTGCGTCCTATTTGACTCCACATCCCATTACAGACATCTGTCATTGTAATATACAATGTAGTGTATTATCAGTCAAATACAAACAGTAGAAATAGTGAATTCCTGAAAAACAAAGGTTGTTATTACGGTCCAGGTACTCTTTAAAAAAACAGCTACTTTCACAAATACTTTAGATTGAAGTACAGTGGGAAAAGACTGTAAGCACCAGTTAGAGGCCATAATTGACAGTCTGACTCAAATAGGATTTTTTTCTTTCACATTTAGTGTCCCAAGCATTGCGGGAGAACACCTACCCGTTCTTGGCCATGATAATGCTGAAGGACCGCAAGATGACAGTCGTTGGCAGGCTGGAGGGTCTCCTTCAGCCTGAGGACTTCATCAATCAGCTCAACTTCATCATGGAAGCCAACCAAACATATCTGATGTCTGAGCGAATGGAAAGGTACCCAGTAATGAGGACATACCACTGTGATTTCCATTTTAGCCAATGTTCAATCTCCGCATTGTTTTCAGTGATGACTTCCTGAAGACTGTCGCTTATTGACTGCACTGCTGCTGCTTTGCTTTCAGGGAGGAGAGGAGTCAGACTCAAGTGCTAAGACAACAACAGGATGAGGCATACTTGGCCTCCCTCCGTGCCGACCAGGAGAAGGACCGAAAGAAGAGGGAGGAGGAGGAGCAACGGCGGCAAGAAGAGGAGAAGGTCCGGCAGAGCGCCCTTGCAGAGGAGAGGAGGCGACGAGTGAGTCTCGCTTTTGCGGGAAAATCCATTTTGACCGCTTGAGTGGCGTCCATGATGCCAATGTTTTATTTTGCGACTCCAGACTCTTGAGGAGGAGAAGGAGAGGAAGTCGGAATGTCTCCCCCCAGAGCCGCTGGCAGATGATCCGGAGAGTGTCAAAATAGTGTTCAAGCTGCCCAATGACACGCGTGTGGAAAGACGATTTCTCTTCGGGCAGTCTCTTACGGTAAGTCCCACACTGCTAGCTCACTGCACCTACAATGGCGTACTTAATGATGTTTCATCCAGTCACATGAAACAAACCAGCACTGATGAAAGAATACGTGAATTTAATGGCAAGAGTCTCAATGCAGAGTCTTAAACGCAGCACACAAAGTGTACATTTAAGGTTTCTACGCCTGCCAGCTACATGGAAACAAATACAAGCAATACAATGCAAAGTATTGAATGCATGAATATAAAGTAAGATGCTATAACCTTTTGCTGTCAAACTGTGATAATTTGTTTATAATTTGTCTTCAACAGGTAATATACGACTTCCTGTTCTCGTTGAAAGAAAGCCCAGAGAAGTTTCAAATAGTCACCAACTTCCCTCGCCGAGTGTTGCCCTGCATTCCAACTGAAGATCAACCCAACCCTCCCACGCTGAAAGAAGCTGGACTCAGCCGCTCCGAGGTCCTTTTTGTTCAGGATCTTACAGACGATTGAAAAGACCTCAAGCCGCTTCCATGTGGGATTCTCCAATTCCCCAACCGTGCTCCACACGCCCTCCCATCCCTTGTCCGTTTTTTGGTTATGGCCACTATGGGATCACGGAGGAAAAGATGGAATATGTAAACAAGTCATTGTTCACCGTTTACAGGGTTCCCAATAGCCTGGAAAGTCTTGAATTTTATCAAAATAAATATTTCTTCAAGTTCTTCCTTGAACTCTTTTTATCCATGAAGGCCAACGTTTGTCTCCTGTCAGCTGTGTCATCCAGCTTGTCTTTTTCCCCACGAGTAGCTGCTGCAGAGGCTGACTATTCCACTATCTCCACTCCATATACCCAAAGTAGCGTAGCCTCTTTGCTAAACAACAAGCATGACCAAGATGAGCCAATATCTACCACAAGGACTTTTTTGTTCGGCATTGTTTTTGTATCGTAATGTTCACTTGTTTGGTCCCCATCACGCCTTAAGTTGACGTTTTCATCCATTGTCTCTCATCAGGCAGAGCCTGCTTTGGACTTTTAAGGAAATATGGGAACCCTGTTTAAAAACAAGCCATGACATGTAAAGTAGATAGGTTAGGTGTTCATATACATGAAATAGCCCTATCCCCCCCCCCATCCAGTTACGTCTGTCATAATGACCACATGCATGTGACTTGACGTTCAAGTTTCACGAAAGACGCCACAGCTTTTGACGAGTCTCTGCAGTCAAACACGTTTTGCTTGTAACATCAAAATGAACTCTTGTAAAGATGTCATTTCCCTACTATAAATTAAAAACAATGTACACATGGGACTTATTACTTGTAGAATGAGCTGCAAAAATAAGTCGATATTGGTATACATAACACATTTATTAGTGAACAACCCTTTCCAATCAGCGACAAAGAAAAAAATATGATTGCACTACTTGGTAAAGCATAACTAGCAACTTTCATTTAAAAAAAGTACAAATCTTAAAAATTTCAAACAGTATACAGATGCATATAATACACTAGTTAATGTTAAATGCTACAAACAATGATTCCAATGGAATGAAAATTAAAATAACCATTTCCTTTATGTAATATATATATGCATATATATATATATATATATATATATTAGTTGTTTTCTCCCACCCACCCCCCCAGCAATACAAACATGGAAAAATGAGGTAACTGTAAATGTGCAAGTACCAAATCAAAAAGATCTGCCTAACACAGAACACGTGGCTTGGCTCGGTTGGTGGGTGGGCTGCCGGGCAAAGAGATCAGATGGGGACCTCTAGCGGCCAGGGAGCGTAACAACAATAAGCCTCAATCCACCACAGCAAAAAAAAAATAGAATCATTGGTAAACCATAAATGGCATCTACAAAGCAATCAATCACAAATCCAAAAATCTTTAGCTGCTTATTGGAACACATTTTTTTTTTAAAAAGTGAGATTATTGAAGAAACTTAAGCGAAAGACTACAAGACTCTATTTTCTGTTGTCTTTATAGTGGGAGCTTCTTTTCAATTAGTAGGGTCAATTAAATAGTTACCGCAAAAATAAGCGCTAATATTAACATGAAGTATATGTGAACAATACATTTGCAGATATTGATACACGGAGAGAGAGCAAGTGCCTGTGAGGCAGGTATAGTATTACACTGGATTAAGTATGACAACACTTATTAGAATTATAATGACTTATAATCACTGGGGTATTAGTAGAACATGCTTTAAGAATACATGAGATCCATGACAAACTATTGCATTCATACCTAAAAGCAGAACATCTAGCACCTTGTCACTATGGCTTTTTGATCAAACTACAGTAGTCTCAGAGCAGGTTGTTTTCAGTCATTAGGGCAAGAACAGTAACACAGCATATGTAAGAACTTATGGACTCAAGACCTATTTTTATTTTTTTTTGTTGGAAATTCTATAAAATGAAATTAGCGCAATAAAATCTTGTAGTCATTCAGTTGTATTAGAAATATGTGCAGTACAGTGCATGGCAGTTATCAGCTGAGCGTTAAAAGTTTCAACCCTCCAGAAGCCAAATAAGAACATGCATATTGTGCACCGTTAAATAGTCCCCCCACGCCCCGACCCCAAGATTATTTTCATCCTGTTTTGAACAGTCATGCAAACACCTTCTGGGGTGAATTACGAAAGTGTGCACATTGAGAAGTGGACCACAGCAAATAACGTCAAACTTTGTAAATGACCCGCAGTGTACACTGCTTCTTTTGCGTGTTTTTTTTTTTTAACATGCCGCTGATGTAGTAGAATTACATGAAAAAAACAACCGAGAAATTCAAATATTTCCTTTTCATGGCATTGACAGACTCCTCTTGTCCTGTTTTTATACACCGAGTGGCCCTGAGTGATTTTATTATTTTTTTTTAAACGTACAATATAGCCTGCGGATAGATATGTACACATAGATTAACTCTCAAAGCTGTGGGTAGAACTCATTAAATGGCTTCTTTTTTTGTCTTTTTAAAAAGGTGGCACACATATGTCAAAGACTCACATTCACTTAAGACACTGAAGTAAAGAAAAAGGCAAGATTCCCTTTACATGGAAAAGCAACGCTTACAACGGCCTTGTTAGTGCTTACTGGGAGCAGTTCCTTTTTATTTTAAGTGTGAACACAAGCAGGAAAAAAAATCGAAGTCCAACAGTGTTTTTTTTTCCACACTACCGAACACATTCCGTCGTTTGAACCCCGTGCGGGTCACTTTGGGCTGCAGACGGCCGGCATGCGACGCAGTGCAACCATGACTTCTACAACATTCTTCTGTCTTCATATCTAAAAGCATTCACACGAAACTTATACATAACACTTGCTTTTTTCCTTTTTTTTGTAGTTTTTTTTTTTTAAACACCACCATTAAGCGGATGACCTGACCACAATACCAGAGTATAAACACATACCAAACATTGTTAGTGCTGCAAACGCTTTCCTTCAACTCTTGTTTTCTAGATTTAAGATTAAAAAGCAATAAATAAACTTTTTTTTTTTTTTCCAAAATGGTGACACAGTATTTTTCATGATTAGTAATAATAGGTTTGTGCTTGTCAAGGTCATAAGAAGGCGATCTAAACTCTTGAAAAGTATATCTATATATTGGATTTGGCTCACAAACAAATAAACAAAAAAAAAAAAAACACGCAGCCGCGTCTTCCTCAAACAGGAAGATAAAAAAAGTCCATTGAAAAGCTCGCCACTGCACGTATTGCTGTCTGCACACGCCTCGCCCGTCAGGACTCCCAGTCCTCTTTCTAGCGAAGCAAGCCGTTTGCATTTTTTTTCTCTCTCCCCTCTCTTAAATTTGATCGTTTTGGTGGTAATGCTTGGTTGAAATATTGCTAGTCGGAATCGACAGTTCATGCAAATCCGAACATGCCGCCCTGCATCCAGTGGTTACACAATACATTGGCTCTGAACAGGACAGGATAGATGAAAGCACTTGTGCAGATATGCTAGATGAATGACCTTGAAATGATGTCGTCACATCTTTTTTTTTTTTCCCCACACACACCCGAGGAGGATCTCTCCCCCTAGTCTACAAGCTCAGGTTGAAGACGGGAGGCTAAAAGTGAGGAAATGAGTATTGCAGGACATGTATGGGCCGATACAAACATGCATCTATGGCGTCCCTAATAGTCTTTGTTCATTGTGTTTCCTCATGAACACCAACCACTGAACAAATGGCAGACCCTGTAAACAAAAGCAGCAGATAATACGTGGATGGAACAACTCTTTGGAATCTGCAACAAGGAGAAGGAGGAGGAAGGATGGCGGGAGGGCAGAGAAGAAACCAACTTGTGATCCCAGCGATCACAAGTTCTCGGCTCTAGGGAAGGATCCCGGAGTGCTTATCATTTAGGAAGTGGGTTGTTAGCTGTAGTTACTGGAGGATGCAGGGCGAGTGGCGGGCGTCTACAGCTTCAGGACTAACTCGGGGGTTAGGTTTTAGTTCAGTGCACGGCCGCGGCGCTCACTCCGCCTCCCGGTGCACGTCCGACGCGTCGGCTCGGCAAATGGGACAAGTGCGATTGGTCTGGAGGTCAAACACAGAGGCGACGTTAGAGGGCGGGGACGACGCCGTGGAGTTGGCTCTAGCTTTGTCTTACCTTTAACCATTTATCCACACACTTGGCGTGGAATTCATGGTTGCAGGGTAAAACCCGAAGTAGCTGCCTACACTCAAAGTCACTAAAGCACACAACACACCTGAGGACGCACAGAAAACACAAAGTACATAAATACTATGAATAGGAAATTACATTTTTTAGGACTTGTAGTTCCACTGTAAATATGTACTCTTAAAAACAATGGGCCTTAGTCATTAGTTCCTCAGTAACTACTCTAAATGTTATGCCTTAGTTCAAATACTCTACTCATTAGTTCCTCAGTAACTACTCTAAATGTTATGCCTTAGTTCAAATACTCTACTCATTAGTTCCTCTGTAAATATGTACTCGAAAAACATTGTGCCTTAGTCATTATATCCTCATTAGTTCCTCAGTAACTACTCTAAATATTGTGACTTAGTTCAACTACTCATTAGTTCCTCAAAGAAATATGGACTCTAAAAACATTGTGCGTTAGTCATTAGATCCTCATTGGGTCATCAGTAACTACTCATTAGTTCCTCGGTAACTACTCTAAATGTTATGCCTTAGTTCAAATACTATAGTCATTAGTTCCTTGGTAAATACGTACTCTAAAAACATTGTGCCTTAGTCATTAGATCCTCATTAGTTCCTCAGTAACTACTCTAAATGTTGTGCCTTAGTTCAAATACTCTACTCATTAGTTCCTCAGTAACTACTCTAAATGCTATGCCTTAATTCAAATATTCTACTCATTAGTTCCTCAGTAACTAGAGTATTTGAACTAAGGCACAATGTTTTTAGAGTCCATATTTTTTGAGGAACTAATGAGTAGTTGAACTAAGGCACAACATTTAGAGTAGTTACTGAGGAACTAATGAGGATATAATGACAATGTTTTTCGAGTACATATTTACAGTTACTACTCAGTAACTAGAGTATTTGAACTAAGGCATAACATTTAGAGTAGTTACTGAGGAACTAATGAGTAGAGTATTTGAACTAAGGCACAACATTTAGAGTAGTTTGAGGAGTAGAGTTCAAATACTCTACTCACTAGTTCATCAGTAACTAGAGTATTTGAACTAAGGCATACCATTTAGAGTAGTTAGTGAGGAACTAATGAGTACTCTAAATGTTGTGCCTTAGTTCAAATACTCTACTCATTAGTTCCTTGGTAAATACATACTCTAAAAACAACGTGCCTTAGTCCTGAGATCCTCAGTAACTCCTCATTAGTTCCACATCGCTCCCCCAGGTATTTTTGTGTACCTTGATGTAAAGTGAGCCTGGTATAAAAAAAAGTAAAGGAGGCTTACAGCGTTTGCTCCGATAGATGATTCTCTGAGCTGAACCTGTAGGATGGAAGCTGCTCGATGTCGGCCTTGGTGAGTCCACGTGGTTTTGCTTCACCCAGCCTCTCGGCCAAGTTCAGCAAAGCCTGCAAAGGAACAGACACCGGATTTACTTTCCATTGGAGACTTGTTAAGGTTTGTTTTATGCTATTTGTGACAGCCACATATAGATTTGGCATTGTGTTTTTTTTTTTAGATTTGATGCAACTTGTCTGCCCTTGCTCACAAACACATTAGAAAGAGACTGTAACACATAACTTTGTGATTTACCAAGTACCTGCAAGGCATGCTAGGTACTCTAGCAACAACTTACCTCAATACTACAATATAATAAGATACAGTATTAAATATCTTTGCACACTTAGGATCCTAGGACATGTCACACATTTCTTAAGACACAAACCAGAAAGGTTTGACCCGTTGAGTTGGGAGTTTTTGAAAGCCTCCACTCAGCCTCATGGCTAATTATGCAAATTGGACAATGACATCATCTACGGAAGCCGACTTCTCAACCAACCTCATAGTTCTCCATCTCCACATCATCCACATCAAGATCAAGACTGATGGCTGGGCCCACAGCAGTTGGAGGCACAGGAAGCATTGAGCTGAATGGGGACAGAGTAAGCACAGTGACGCCCAATCCGCATAAAGCATTTGCAAACAACAAATCTATCGAAACAACGCACTAGCGACTAAAGCTATTGTTATTTTTCAGGTGTAAAGACTGCTCACTTACAGGAAGTAAGGGAGGAAGCCTGGGTAGTAGGATGGAGGCGGTGGGGGAGGAGGGAGAGGCTGCTGTAACCGGTATCTCTGTCCATTCGCTCGCCGGGGCAGCATGTGGGGATATGGCTGGTGAAAGCAACATCAATTGGATATTTAATAGTTAGAAACAGGAGTACCGTAATTATCAAGTATAAAAATGGAAGCCTCAAATGAGGATCTATACTGCTAGACTGGATAGATAGCAGCATAAACGTCAGCCCTACCACTCCGAAGGGAAGTTCCTGATGCAGAGGCTCTTGAGGAAGATACTGTATGGGCAGAGAAGGAGGCAGCGCTGGTGGATGATGCGAGGGAGGGTAGGAGAAGGTCCCTAATGGGTGGTGGTCCCCTCTTAGGTCAACTTCATTCTCTACCCTCTGTAGAGGCTAGGGGGGTGGCAAAATGCATAAACAACGGTTTTATTAGCCGTCATGGCGACAACCGTGACCGCGTGTTGCGCCAATGGTTCACGTTGGTTCGCAGACTCACCATGCGTGGGTGCTGAGGTTGTAAAGGGACAAACTGGCTCAGAGGAGTAAGGTGCGGCGGCTGGTGGGGGGGTACAGATGGGGTTGGGTGCAATACAAAATGTTCGCTGGAGATCAAGGGTGGGAAGGCTTGGTAGGACATTGGCATGTGCTGCATGGTGCATGCCTGGATGAGCTGAGAGGAGACAAGAGCAGAAGAAAGGGTATATTTTTATGCAGCGTTCTTTTTTGTACTCAAAACTGATGAAACTTCCAAATATGCAGAGTTAAGAGTAATGTTTTGGGTGGGGTTGGGCGATGTGACAAATGTTTTATGTTAATCTCTAATCGTTGCTATGGTACAACTCCTCCAGGCAGCATTACTCTTGTGCATTGAAACTGGAATTTCAATGGAAAATGTTTGCCACATCGCCCAACCAGGTTATAAGCATGTAATCAACAAATATGACAAATTACAGAAAACCACAGCACTGACATTGTTGCCACAGCACCATGTTCCTGAAGTGGAGTTGTTTACACCGACAACAAATTCATGCCACTTGTCATATCATCAACACAGACACACACTTAAGCATATCAGTAGATCCCGCACAGAGACAAGACGGCATGGCTGCTATTGGGTGCTACATAAAAGCCACTGACATTTGGGCTCTTCCCTTTCAAACTCACAGGAGGAGGAAGGCAGCAGAGCAGAGAGAGCTGTCCGCTGAACATTACCGAGCATGCTGGGAGCTGCTGAGCGTTGCACCCTGGTAAGTGCTGGCCAGTGTGGATGGGAAACCCGTGGGTTGTCACCGTTGTAATAGTGTATGATATTGGAACGGATCCCTGGTGCATCTGGGGTTAAAACACAAGTGAATAGAAATTATATGCATCATCTTGACACAATGTATGGTATTTCCTCAAACAATAGCCACCGCTCTAAAAAAAAACTATAGAATCCCTCAATACACAAAATATTTGATGGAATATTGCTACCTGCTCTTGTAGATCCACCATGATGGGGTTCTGTTGAGGCATGTGGGCAGCAGGGTGAAGCATGCGTGGCGGTGTGCTGGTGTGGCTGAATTGTCTGGACTCATCTATAGGAACCTGTTGGTGATGTTGGGAGAAGAGCAGATGATGGAGGTTCTCATCGTGGACAAGGGAAGTGTGCAGCACAGGTCTGTCTCGTCTCCCCCACTGGCGTCTCACTGGTAGGCTGAGAAATGAGGGGGTAAAACATACATAAGATATCAGATGATGATGATCAGTGTGAGCACACCCAAAAATTTGACAGGGAGTGCTTGTACCTTCTCCTGAGATGCACAGGGACGTGACAGGGCTCTCCAAGGAACCTCCTCGGGTTCAAGGGGGCTGTTGCGGGCAGCCTATTTACTGCTACTTCCCATGGTCGCATTGGTGACGTCGTGTAGACGAGTCACGCTCTGGGAAAGGAAATTGCTCAGTGCAGGCACTTGAATGTTGCCTTTGATTGTCTTAACCCTGAAAAAAAAAACACAACAATGGGCAAATTAAGGGCTGCACTTCAAAAACACAGAAATTGGCCATATAACAAATTGTGTTGGGGAAGAAAGTAAAAACCATTCTTCACTTCAATAAGGCACACCCACGTCGATTATATTTTCAATGGGAGTAAAAAAAATGCACCGGTGAGATTTAGGTCATTCCACCTAAATCTGATGGGAGAATCCGAGAGCCCAGTATGAAAAATCTACAAGAGTTACAAACACATTCACAGGCATTGTAGTTCCATTACATGAACACAGTATGCATCCAAACGTGCAATGTTGCAGTTAAAATGGAAAATACAATTAAAGCTGCCGTGGTGTAGAGTCGGGCTAAGTGAAGCACTTTTCAGCTACTTATGTGCACCTTAAAAGTAAACAACAAAATGACGCAAGGCTGTTGCACTAGCAAGTTTCATTCTGTGCAAAAAGAAGAACAGAGTGTTGTTGTAGCACTTCCACAATAACATGTGTGTGTAGAGCATAGACCAATAGCTTTTGCTTAGATGATCATAAGATGGACACAAGTTGTGCCAAACGGATCTGTAACTTAAACAACAAATTTGAACATGGTACAGCAGAGAACATGTGTGAGAACGAAGGTGTCGACTTCTGCCACCTAGCGCTACTGTGCATGCGTATGACAAGGCGTCTGTTGGATGTGTAGTGTATCTTTGAAACGTGCATCAGTTTTGAAGCAATCTTTCACCCTTTGAATGTTTGCCACCGCACTGTGAAGGAAAGAGAGGGACACTAGACAAGACGGTACACTGCACACAAGGTTCTAGGCATGTTGCAATAGTACGAGTCATGTGTGATTCAGAATATTCTCAGATCCAGCAATTTACGGGACTACAAAGCTCATTATTTGAAATCATAGCGGTATGTATCTGCTGGGATCGCCAAACAAACTGAATCACGAGGTGGCTCGTTATTCATACAAGTAATGCATCCCTAGAGCCTGTTTATGACCAGCCAATGTGAGAAAAATGCCTTACTTGTTGGCTCTCTTGAAAGAAAATGATTCCGTCATGGGGTTTCATGAAAGACTAACCTACTTCTTGGACATGATACCACCTTGGACTAGCTCAATGAGCCCACCTTGTGTGTAAACCTATCACCTCACAAAGGACAGCTTTGTATAAAAGACAGGCTTCTCTACACATATTAAAATATGACCGAAAGATCAAGTTTAACCCCGGAGACTCACTTGTCAAACAAAAGCTGATATGGATGTTGTCATTCACATAATTATCTGACAAGCATGACAATGTCATGCTTCTGATAAATACTTTATTCAAATTCACAATTCAAATTTGTAAATTTCTGGGATCTGTGTGAAATGCACATACCAATAAATGGAGGACTTATTGCTGCGACACAATTTGAGGTATATTTGTGAAAGATCAAGACTAGACTAATGCATTTTAGGCTTCAAAAAACACACGAGGGGATCAAATAAATACCATGTAACGTGAAAGATTTACATCAGTCTATTTCCACTGAGCGTTTTGTTGTAATCTGAGGTTGTACAACTGGCAACAATAGGCCCCATTACAAGCGCTTTCAATAGTTTCCATCTCAAAAACAAAATACTAAAAAGACAAAGGCTATGCTAACACTTTGATTCAGTTTACTTGAATTGTGGACTTTGAAGTGTACACACGGCGCATTAGAATCTGAAATACAAGCCTACACGCTATTGTTATTGTTCTTTCTGTCAAGTAAAATCAATGTCTGTATCTTATAAACAATGGCAGCAAATATACTCACATACAATAAGTGTTAATACATAGTCTAAAATCATTAGGTGCAAGTTAGCCATAATTCAGTTAGCAGTCACAATATCTTACACAAGTCATTAAATGCATCGAAATATCTCTGAAATGATATTTCTGAGAATTGTGCAAACAAAACCAGAAGCAGAAATGACACTTCCACTTAATAGGTGACGCTAAATTTATTTATGAACGTATGGGAAACACTGGATTTTGAGTCAGCTTTGCTATGCGTCGTTTGTTACGATTGCATTTGGTGACATCGTATTCAGTGTTGACACTTGCCTCATTCGGGACTAATAGAATCCGCCTGACTGTTTGATCCTGGACTATGTTCACACGTGTCTAAATAAACGGTGCTAGCAAAGCCAAACGGACTCCAATCCGTTTTGAGGAAACCAAGACCGACTGTGTGAACGCAAAGTGTTGGTTCTTTAAGCACATTATTGTCTGCTAACGTAACGCAAATTAAACATGTCACTAGACGATCACAGCATACAACGATTTCTGGTACAAAAATAAATAAATACAATTTAATAAAAAAATCAAAGGTGATCAAAGCGAGGCAAAAATGGAGTTATGATGTAGATACATGCAATGCGGTATAGCTGGGGCAGAAATAGGGGTCGCTGTTACATGGCTGAACAAAAACACGGAAAGCCATGTGCTCCTAAGACAAAGCAACAACAAAAGCTGCTGTGGCGCTCGCCTCCAGACATTAAGGACACAAATTTACGGTTTCGCTGCTTTTTTAGCGCATCACACGAAGCTCTGCACACACGACCGACACATTTAGTAACATGGCCGTGGTGGCACCTGAGATCGCCTTATTGCCAGGAACAAGTCGACGTCCCCTGGTGAAGGAGATAGGCTAGCTAAGTTAGCTAAGCTATGCTAATGCTTTGTCCATCAGCTCCCACCAAGGAGAGAGTAAGCAAGCTTGTAAACTCGACTCTTTTGGTTGTGCTAAAATACACCAAAGAAACGAGTACTCGTATGCAGCAGCATGGCATCATTACACTCATAATACAAGTTAGCTAACAACCAAGCTTTAGGTCTTACTTTTGTAGCTTCTTCGCCGTGAGGGGAGACGGGAGGCGTTCCAGCTTCCAAAACCTTGTGTCCCATTAAGTTATACCTCCAATGTGGCTACCTTCAAACCACTCCAAAGATACAACAATATTCCTCGACGTGCTTCTTCCGACGGATATTAGCCAAGAAGTCCACCCGACGATGTTGCTAACGCTCCACTGCTAACAGACGTTATTGCACAGAGACTGAGACGCCCTCCTCGCTGCTAACGTACTAACGAATTATCTTCAAAGCATTCAAAGAAACTAAGCCGTCTCTTTTATCACAAACTAAACAAAGTGCTTAATGCCGCGTGCATGTTCCTTAAACAGCATTGTTATGGCAGGACACGCCCCCGTCGTGGATTGACCAATCAGAGAGCGGCAAAAACAGACAGCAGACGTCCAGACTAAGAGTGAGGGATACTGCTAATGTTGGTATCGCGCTGATACCAAATACGTACAAGGACAGTATTGCCAAGATTAATATTTTTGCATATCTGCTTATTTTACGTGTTTAATACATACACGTGTTTTATATTAACGTTTTTGAGACTTGCAGCTAACTCTGAACAGAGTCAACTGACTACATAATATACAGGCAACAGAGCTGACTTCCGGTCCCAGTTAACATAAACATATTAGCATACTGTAACTGAAGATAAAAATATCAATATGAACACAACAACAACAACTTCAGATTAATTTATGGAAACTATACAAGACAACACAAAAACATAAATCTCCCCGAGTTAGTATCAACACGATACTAATAATCCAATTGGTATCGACATTGTCGATATTTGTCTCGATCCACCCACCCCTCGTCCAGACAGCCATGACTGCGACATAGCAACACAAACGTTAGCGTTGTGTTTGAGTGTTGGTTACTTGTAACAAAAGATCCATGACATACGATAACGCAATAAGTGTCCTTTTGAGGTGCACTCTGACTACAAACCACGATGCATTGTTGCTGGATTCCCCATAACAGCATTATAAAGTCATATAATATCTAACAACCGTTTTGTTGTGGATGATTATGACAGTTAACTAGTGGTTTTCTGTGCAGCCAAGGTGTCCTGCGAGTGCCTGACTATAATGTTATGTAATATTGCACTTGCACGATCATGGCAGTAAATGCCCTCCATTACATTAAATGCAATGATTCATGTGTGCTTTTTGTATAGCAGCTAATGCAACGCGGATTGTCCACAACGTTGAACTAATAGCATGTTACTAAACATGCTAAACAGGCCTTATTTACATTGCTATTAGGCCCATTTTCAATACATAAGCATTGCCTCTGCTATGCTTTGGAGCCTACCCCGGTCTTCTTAACGCTTGCACACATGAAAAATGACAAGTTGTGGGAGAAAAGGGTGTTTTGCTAAATGTAAACATTACAACATCGCACGCAGTGGCAGCAAAACAAGGAGGGGCAGTAAAGGAGGCAGAGCCCACTGACAGGCAGCCATAATAACACGTCTGCCACCGACAGCCTTTCGAACACTCTCACCCCCCAAAAAAGTGAATGTATTAAAATTACCTGATTGTTAATGTGCAAACATCCGATCGCTGATATTTCCCCTCGTAATGTTCACATCTCGTCTGGCAAAGCGTAGCATCCTGTGGCCAGATGTTCCTGCGTGGAACGTTCCATGGATTTCACCACACTGCTGTTAAAAAACATTAAAACAAAAACATGCAACACCGCACGTAAAAAGTCGTTCTATCTGCATATCGGTTATTACTTTATGTCTTTGCGACGCCCCACTTTAATTCTGCACACGCCATTTTCTGCTTTGGGAAAAAAGCGTAATCCAACCCACGCTTGTCTTGTCTGTGCACTTCAAGTGTCAAGAATGGAGGACTCTAAGCCTTATCAATAATTACTTTGAATTATTATTATTTATGATGTAATCATTTTACCAGTACCATCCTTTGTTGGAATTAAACTTCAAGGATTTATGTTGAAATAGGTAATTTTTCTATTTTGGTCACTGAACAGGATACAGCAGTGGTGTGCAAACTACGGCCACAGGTGCCACATCCGGCTCGCCAGAGGCTTCCGTAGTGTTTAATATCACCTTTTAAAATACAACCTGGCAACATGGCGATTAAGTAGTCAGAGTCAACCTAAAACCAACGTTTTATTGTTTAAGTAGCTTTTTGCGTGCAGTGATGCATACCTCACAAACACAAGACATATACATATTCATATATATATATATATATATATATATATATATATATACAACATATACAGGATGTGACGCACAACTTTAACCTACCTTACACTGTCTGGGAAGGACAAAAGGAGGGATGTTCACATACTCTTCAATAGTCCATATTGATATTTCATATTGTATTTTTTATTCATGTATGTTGCGGGTGTCTTAGCCATAAAAAAAAATACCTGTCAAATTCAATTTAGTTATTTGATGTGGTTTGAAGTTAAAAGTGGTCATGAATAAACAAAATTGAGCTCCATTAAAACTTAGTTATTCTGTGAAAAACACAGTGATGGCTAGATAGAATGTTAATCACTATATTGCCAAATAATATGAAGAATCCTCTGTTAATATAATAACCCAGGACAACTTTGTTGCTTTACACAGTCTCAGTAAAACACTAATATTTTGCACTGAAAATGTCAAATTTCCTCTGTAACAGTGGACCACTGCAATATCTCTAAAAATAAATGATAAATACCGAAATGACTCTGACCGTCTGTGCCTTGCAGTCAAGCAGAGGGAGCCACTGCTCCTCACTATTAAGACAAGTAAGCTGAAATTGCTGGGTTGCTTTATTAGGAAGACCTCACGGTGGCGCTGTTTCACTCCAGTCACATCCAAGCGAAAAGAAACCCTACTATAATAAGGACTTTGTTCCATCAGAGATTGCATTATTCTTTGTGAGTTGTGTTTTTAATTTTCCTTGTTGTCAACATGATGTAATTTTGAATGTGTTCAGTTCTTTGATGTCTTTGACAAGAAGTACCTAGTACCTTTAACCTGATGAAGATTTTATATATTGAGATGACTATTTCAACCATATATTCGAAGGCATCTGTCAGTGTTGTTGATGGGAATTGAAACACAGGCTTACATCCATTCTGACTAGGGTCACGTATGCTGGAGCCTATCTCAGCTGTATTTTGGGCGAGAGTCATAGGGAAACGGGCACGGACATACAAACTCCACACAGAGAGATGCAGAGCGGAGAATCAAACCCAAGTTTTCCCAATCTCCTGACTGTGTGACCAACGTGTGGCCTGTGTGGCATCATATATTTATTTTATTATCAAGTATCATGTATTATCATGTATTTTTGCGAATCCGATCACTTATAAGAGACTTGTTGTTTTTTCAGCAGTGTTTTACTACCTTCACGCCCTTTTGATATAACATCTTTCCATTGCTTGATCAGGAGTGGCAGCATGTTCAACACAGTAAGTTATAAACCAAAGTCTATTGGATAAGACAAGGATAATACAGGAATTCCTGTCTTTTAAAGGCATACTTATTCTCTTGTTCATCATTGTCAGTGTATTCTATTTTTATAGTGTGCACATGACAGCATCAGATGTTTGATTTTACACAAAGCCTCCTACTGTGCAAATGAAGGAACTTGGCTACAAAAGTAAATAAACATTGTCTGTTATTTACACTCTGATATTACGGAATCTATTCTAATGAAAACAATTTTATGTACAGTTAAAGCCAAAGTTCCGAGTTAATGTGATTTAATGACACAAGAAAGGATAAAAAGGCAGTAAAATGTATTATTACAGATATTATAAAAATGTATGATTAAAGATATTATAGCCAAAACATGTATTGTACACTATGACTGTCTACATAATGTCTTATCATACCATATCATACACAAAGCTACTGCACTACTCTACTCATGCTTGAGCTGGATTGTGCTTGTCACTGCCGTCCTTCCACAGAAAGGTAAGGCCTGCATTTTTGGAGAACAGCAAGTCAAATACATTAAATATATTTTTATTGCCTGCTGAATGAATGAATTGGATTGCCAAGATAGAGGATTATACAGCATATCCAAGCTCACCAAAGGGTGATGAGAGTTTTACAACAAAGTATCACAACTTTTGTATTTCATATGCAAATAAAAAGAGCACAGATGTTTTTCAATATTATTCTTTGCTTATTATCGTTTTCATGAGCAAAATGTAAAGCATAAAAAAAACAGATTCAAAGGAATCTGCTCCTGACCAGCCATGAAACAAAAATAAACGAGCAGAGATCATTTGTGTGAAGCTCTTTAATTAGGGGGGAGGAGAAGTGCCTCAGTGGGAAGAACTCATTATCACGGACAAGTGCTTCTGCAGAATGCTTCTGATGAAAAACACCATTAAAAAAAAAGACCAAGCTCCCACTGGGTTTGGCTATTGTACGTCTTTTGTCTCGACACCGCAATGTACGCTAGTGACCCAATATGGACCGGTGCCATGTAGCCCTGCTCACAATGTCCGACTCTCACGATTCCCCACCCACAAATGTGAGAGAAAACAACAGCGTGAAAGAAGTTGATGAGCTTCGCTTCTATGTTTAGTCAAATATTTCGGAGTGTCTTTATTGCCGCTGTGCTCATGGAGGAGGTTTGCTGACACGTCATTGCATTGTTAATCATTTATATTTACAACCGTTAGAGTGTTATCACTTGAAGTAACAAGAGCCAAAGGTCCCCTCAGATCATCGGAGGGAGGAAAGCCTTCTGCGTACGTCGCCAGGTAAGTCTCACTTCAGTATTCTGGATTTATATGCGCGGCACATGGAATAAGATTAAAGCCTTTGGAATTCTTACTTTTAGCTCAGGCACGAACTGATAACTGAACATCACCAGGTAAGAAACTATTCAATGGATACCACATATCGACTCTGATGGGAAAAGTATCAAACCTTGACAGTACTGGCATCACTACTATTGACAAAACATTAAAAATAGCAGCGGTTTAGAAATACAAACGGTGGCTCCAAAGGGTTTACTCATCAACAAAAACAGCATCATCAACAATGGTAAAGGTCCATGAGGAATCACAGCTTTGTGTCGTCTCAGGCAAACTATTTTCGCAATACGAAATACGCCACGACAATACGAACAAACCCTAGTTCCCAGGCATCATGGTGATGCTGGTGTTTCAGGTGGCTGGTAAGGTTTATGTTTTTTTTTTCTCTTCACAGAATGTTTGCGTCACGTTTGGTGTAACCAGCATGCAAAATGTCTTCCTATGAAACAGTGAATGTTTATCTATAAGTTATGACAGGCTGTTAACGTCACAGGCATTAAAAAGAAGGAGTGCTTGATGTGCTCACCCTTACAGTACTGATAATCTCGCCTTGTTGGCGCGTTAAAAAAAAATATTGGTTATCCGATCTACTTTTAAATGTTATCCTTATTACGTCATAATTCCTCAAAAAGTCCGATATTTATCGTGTTATCACATCTGAGCTCAACCCCACCCAGCTATGACGCACGTGTGTTACCGAATAGGTTGTGATAGCTGAACACGCCCTATGTCCATTTTTTTAGCTCAAAATAGTTAGGGAAATAATGATTGGATTCATGGAGGATTTACTTATGTTTACGGCGGCGACAGTGGTCGCTTTCTCACCAAGCTTTTCATATTGCTGTTCGAATAAAACTACCATAAAGAATAAGCACTGAGAATTACATTTTCAGCTCATCAGGGCATTTGATGCCGCTGGAATTGAATCCTTTGTCTATAGTGGTCACTTGTTCGGTGCTAAGTGAATTTCTGCAAAGTTCTATTGCTTATTTTTCATATGTGTTTTCATAGCTTAGCAGAGAAAACCTGTTTAATTATTTATTAGAGACCTCTAGACATGAACTAACACCCCTATAGTCACCTTTACACGCCTTTTACCCAATATAGTAGACATTTATGATTTTGTGTCTTGCTATAAATGTATTCCATTCAGTAGCAGAGTGACGGACAGGAAGTGTTGCCAATCGTTCAGCTTGGCGTGATTTATGGTCTTAACAATAGACTGTGTTTTTATTAGGCATTATTGCGCCTGTTGTAAGATCATTAAAACGTGCTGTTCCTGCGATCATGGCAGGATTAATGGTACAGTAGATGGACGGAAGAGGATTTATCCGAATCCGAACTCATATTTCAGGAAGTTTACTGTGATTGTATTTTGCAGTTATGGAGGGCATCCCTAGAGGCTTCCTGCTGTTGTGTCTCATCAGCCTAACTCGTGGTGTGTATCGGTGTTAGCAAGTTATTTATCGTAGCAATACAACACATACTATAACTTGTACTTTATAACTGTATATTTTTCAGCAAACAACAGTCCCACAATCAGCACTGTGCTCGCTAAAGTGTGCGAAGACACGCCTGTAGGTACGTGTTTCGTTAACATCATCATTCATTATTGCTATTATGTATTGCTAACGGCAACATCTCCACAGATTCCTTTGCGTTCAAAATTGAAGCAACAGATAAGGAGAATGATCCACTGACATATTCGCTTGATGGGGACAATGCCATATACTTCACTGTTGACCGTAATACAGGAGATGTATTCGTTGCAAGGAAGCTTGACCGAGAAGTATGACAATAACAATCACATCTGGTTTCATGTCATTTATTACAATATAATAATTATATATAACCTTTTCTCCAGGTTAGCGATTTATTGCCACTTGGAGTTAGGGTTTCAGATGGCCCCAATGATGTAAGTAAATTTAAAATATTGTTATTTTTTTTATTTTATCATATTCATGGAGTATATTGTACACTGTGTTTCAGACACCAGGAGAAATAAATGTACTTTTAATGGACGCCAATGACAATAGACCCAACTTTGTGGAGTCTAGTACTGACTTTAAAGTGCCAGAGGTATGTTTGACATCTTTTATTGGCTGACTACATTGTGAATAACAGAAATGAGCACTTAGTGTGTGTCGGTCTCTAAGATAGATACTGCACGGTGGCTTGTGTGATGACTCTTTGGAGTCCTTGGTGAGAGCAGACTTGCTCGTACGCAGGATGCTCTCCTTGGCTTCCTAAATTGCTAATGTTTTCACTGCTAACATCGGTTGTGGCTATGTGTTTTGCGTTGATGTGGAAGGCTAAAATGGAACAACCAAACTCCTTCTTACGAAGAACTTTCCCATTCACTTGACCTTGAACTCTCACATGCTCTTTCATTTTCACCGCTCCTCACCTTGCCCTCCCAACTAGAGTGGTAGCTTACCAAACACTATGACAGCCAATCAATGTCCACTTCAGGGTGTGATTTACCATTGTTTTTTCCATCCCCACCTACTCTATCACAGAAGCCCAACAGATAAAAAAGATTACAGATTAATAAGTACATGACTGTAATTAATTAGTCACAATCAATGGATTAATTTGACATTTTATAATTATTAATCATTTATTTTTTTTTTATCCGTTTCTTAGAATACCCCAACAGGTACTTCTCTATTTAAAGTACAGGCCACAGATGATGACATTTCATATGCTGGTCAAGTTAGATACAGCATTGATGATGTGAGTATACTCTGCAAATCTTAGTACATTTACCTTATAGGGGAAAATCGGTATCGAACCTATACTTACTATATTTGACATTCAGTGAATGGTGAATGCTGTTTTCCAGGTTACTCCAAGTCATGGATCCAGCCTGTTTCATATTGTTCCCACAACTGGTGAAGTCCAATTGAAAGGGGCCCTAAATTACACCGGACTGAGTTCTTACTATCGACTGAAGATCAATGCAACGGTGAGTACGTGAAATAGGCTGTTCATCAGCTGATATAACCTTTTGGTGAGGGGTGTATATATATGTAGTGTCTTGTTAAATTAATTGTCCATTCCAGGATGGAGGGGGAAAATGTTTCCACAGTGATGTTAAATATTTATCCAATATTGCTTTTTACTTCATTAACGTCGAGGATGTCCCTGATCTCAACCCCACATTTCTGGGCCTCCCGTACATCACAAATGTAGAGGAGAATTCGCCGGTGGTGAGTTCCTTCTCATGAGCATTTTGCAATGGAAAAAAAATGTTTTTTTTTCTCTTGTATTGCATTCAAGAACTGAAATGATGAAATATGTATTTTCTTTGATAGGACACATCTGTCTTTACAGCGACAGCCATTGACCCAGACATAGACATCAATGACAGGATCATCTACAGCATTGAAGGTAACATTAGTAACATCTTTACTCTTCGCTGTCAATCAATCGCCTTATGTGTATTTCCCCTTCATGATTGGCAGACTCCACTGCAGATGGTCTCTTTAAAATCTCAAGCGAGACCGGCATTATACATGTAATGTCAACAATTGACAGAGAAGTTATTGGTGATGCTGTTACCATGACGATCAAGGTATATATTATTTGTGCTTTAAAGTTATGAGAATATACTGCAGCCTATTTTAGAATCTTAATATGTCAATATACCCAGTCATATTAAATTGTCTGTGCGTTATATAACGTTTTGCCATGCTTTGGGACTTCAGGCCACTGAGTCACAGCTAAACATTTTTGGAGTATTCGCCAGCACCACAGCAAAAGTGCAGATCGGCATCACTGACGTCAATGACAACAAGCCAGAGTTTTACAAGTGTGAAGGCTCAGGAGAGGAGAACACCTGTACCAAAGCTAGTCACTTCACAGGGGACATAGCCGAGCACCTACTGGCAAGTGTGCCCATAAACATGATGGTCAAGGACCTGGATAAGGTAAAAAAAAAAAAAGTAAACAATCTACTGTACAGTATTTGTCACCCAGAATTTTGTTTATGGTCAAATAAAAATCAATTATGTCCTGTAACAGACTAAAAGCATTGAACTAACATTGGCGGGAGAAGACAAGGACGTATTTGCTGTTGAACCCCAGTTTACCATGTTGGATAGCGTTGTTCAACTTGTGGTCAAACAACCTCAGAAACTGGATTACGAAGACAAACAGCAAATGGTTGTACAGGTAAGACTAGTAAAGAAACGACTTAAGATTTTGCAGTTTGAAGTGAACAATGTACTTTTCTTTTGCCTTTTATTGAATTTTCTGAGCAGACTTAACTTTAATAATAATATGTTTTATTTACAGTTGTGAGTACACAAATTGAGTCATAGCGTTTATTTTGTCACAACGCAGGTGATCGCCAGCGATCCAGAACAAAGTACCTTTGTGTCCACTGCCACAGTTACTGTCATGATTACAGACACCAATGACAACAGCCCAATATTCCCAAAGGGTACATACTTAGACTTGAAGGTACCCGAACACTCTCCTGCTGGAACTCCAGTGGATACGATCACTGTAAGTCATTTGAGCTGCAACTCAATCGGAACCCTTAGAGCAGGGGTGGGCAAACTTTTTGATTCGTGGGCCGTGTTGAGTTAACAAAATTGTCCGGGGGGGCCAGAATATATATTTCACACACACTATTTTACGCTTATAATTCCAACAGTCCACATTTTAATTTTATTTTAAGTGTCATACTATCAGTTATATGTTCTCAATTCCCTTTTTTTCAGGAGCACTTTTAACATCAAACATCAACAATTTGCCAAATAGAATTTTACATAAATAAAAAAAAATTACTGAATAAGACAACCGACTTGCAAGTCATGTTGCCAGCTTGTATGTTAAAGGAATAATACTGGCGGGCCGGATTCAAACGCTTGGCGGGCCGCATGTGGCCCCCGGGCCGCAGTTTGCCCACCCCTGCCTTAGAGTAACAGAGCAATGTACTAAAAAGAGCACGCTTGTTTCCAGGCAACTGATCTTGATACAATGGACCAAGGCAACATCACCTACATGCTTCTTCCGGAAAGCATGTACGTCTCCTTATCAACCGCGCTTCAGTCACATTGTTGCTTTTTTTTTTTTTTTTTTTTACCACATCATTCTATTTTTGTGTGTTTCAGACGGATATATTTTGATGTGAATCCACATACGGGGGAGCTTTATGTGAAAAATGAGACGCTGTTGGATCGTGAAGTTAGATATTTGTACTCGGCCACTTTGCAGGCCAAAGACTCAGGTGGCAACGTGGGCACCGCGTATCTGGAGTTCGTTTTGACGGACATCAATGACCAACATCCGGTCATCAATAGAGAATATTATCAGGAGTTTGTAGAAGAGGGAGCAGAGCTTATACTTCAAATAGAGGTAAACAACATCAAGATTTCTTGGAGCAAGTGGGGCAATGCCCCAGCAGAGAACGATGTATGGGTTAAAAAAAAAAAGCCTATTTCTGTCTGTTTTCCTCCACTTTGTACAGGCGACTGATGCCGATGAGTCAGACACAGTAAACAGTGAAATCATGTATACAATAATAACGAGCAAGTACAGCGACTACTTCATAATGGACCCTGATACTGGTGTACTGAGAAATCGAGTTGAACTGGACCGCGAGGCTTTGGATGCAGCTTTGAAGGGGAGGATTGAGCTCACTGTTACTGCCACGGACAAGGGTATACCTCCACTGTCCACCACAGTCAGTGTGATCATCAATGTGGAGGTATGTCTGCACCAGGTTGAGTTTTGTTGGTGTTGATGTTGTAAGTCCTTATGAACATTAATGGTTGATTTTTATACATTCCAGGATGTCAATGATAATGCACCAGAATTTAAAAACGCCTCATACAAGTTCAGTGTCAAAGAAGGGGAAAAAGGTGAGCATGACTTTTTACATTTTGAGTGTTCTTGATGGAAAGATCTAAATGGACTGCAATTTCAGGAGCATCTGTGGGATCTGTGCTCGCTGAAGATTTGGATCAAACAACAGACTTCAATCGTATATCCTACCGAATCGTTGATGGGACTTTTGGCAGGTTTATCATCCGCACCTCTTCAGAAGACCAAGGTTACATTGGAAACATCATCGTGGACCCAGACGTTGAGCTGGACTATGAGAGCGCTCAAATAACTTACATGCTACGTGTAGAAGCCACAGATCTGAAGCAGAAAAAAGCAGTAGTGATGGTGGAGGTGGACGTGTTGGACGTGAATGATGAAACGCCCGAGTTTGAGCAATCGATGACTTTTTCAGTAAAGGAAAACAGCACTCTTGATGAGGCTGTCGGGACAGTTATAGCGAATGATAAAGATGGAAACCACTCTCTGATCTACAAGATGGATTCCCTCAAATGCAGATGCAATGGCTCTCTGTCACCTTGTGAATGGTTCATGCTGGAGCAAAGGACAGGGGAAGTCACGGTCAACCCCGAACATACGCTGGATTATGAGCTCTGCGACCAGGCGCAGATGGAGGTTCAGGTGATCGATGAGTATACTGAGAAGGGGGACAACAACAGTACAGGTTTGCTGACAAACATTAACATCACAAATGCCAGCAAGTCCAAATCATCCTTCCTTGTGACTTTCTTTGACATATTTCAGGAAAAGTGGTGATCAACATTGAAGACATCAATGACAATGCACCAGAATTCATCTTCTCGGATTCCATATTTGGTGAGATATTGCATGTTATGAAGCAAATATAGTAATACAATGGAACCTTGGTTAGTGTGTTTTGCAAATCAAAAATGTAGCTTCGGATTCCTTACATAGAGAAATATGGGTGTATAAGCACACTGGTGTATATTCAATTGGAGGATAAGCAGCATGGCAACGTGAAGGGTGGCACCTCTGTCCACCAGAGGAACCCAAAGGGAGGCTGACGTTGCGTAGACACAATGCATTATGAAAAACTTAAACAAAAACATTTTTTTCATTTGAAACTCATATTGCTACATATATGTATATTTGTCAGGTACACCTTTTGAGTGTTAAGTTGCTGTATGATGAGTTTAGTGTTCATCATAAGATGACACAGTGAGTCATTGTTTTGGTTGACAAGGTTGTTGTGAGTACACTGATAGTTTGTGAAAGCGGTACCGTTTTTTCACAGACTGCGTTCAACCAAAAAGTTAAATGACTTCAATGATCAATGAAGAGTTCTCAAACGAGTCAAGCTAATGTTATCATATTGTATTGCATATTGTAATCCAACAGTTTTTGTTTTATTGGAAACACATTTTTCGTTTGGCTGGTTTGTTTGTAGTTTTTTTGATAAAAAAAAACATACATTGAAAAAGGACAGATTATTTCCTTGTTTGCATCTTCAAACAGATTATTACATTCATTCATTCATTCATTCATTTTCTACCGCTTTTTCCTCACGAGGGTCGCGGGGGGTGCTGGAGCCTATCCCAGCTGTCTTCGGGCGAGAGGCAGGGTACACCCTGGACTGGTCGCCAGCCAATCACAGGGCACATATAGACAGACAACCATTCACACTCACATTCATACCTATGGACAATTTGGAGTCGCCATTTAACCTAGCATGTTTTTGGAATGTGGGAGGAAACCGGAGTACCCGGAGAAAACCCACACATGCACGGGGAGAACATGCAAACTCCACACAGAGATGCCCGAGGGTGGAATTGAACCCTGGTCTCCTAGCTGTGAGGTCTGCGCGCTAACAACTAGACCGCCGTGCTGCCCAGATTATTACAATAATATTTAAATAATAAAGCCTTACAGATCACTTACACACATACACAGTAGCTGTATAATAAACGATAAACATGGCTACTTCTGATCAATCCTTGCCAATTTCAGATTTAAACCACGCCCACATTTGGTTTATGCCCCACCCACCCATAATTTAAATGGGTGAACATACAGATACAGATAGTGGTGTACTCGCTCATCCCAAGTTCACAGAATGTGTTCACAGTTGCACATAATAACACTCGCACCTACTTCCTGTCACCAACAAAAACTGGAAGTTGAATCTATTCATAGAAAATAAATCAAGATTGTCCTTCTTCCTTATTCAGTTGTGGTGTCAGAGAGTGCAAACAAGGGGACGTCGGTTGGGGGTGTCACTGTGAGTATGAAGGAAATTCAAATGAGCACAATGACAGTATGAGGACATTCTGCTCTTCCTTTTTTAACAGGCAAGAGACCGTGACACCGGAATCAATGCGCAGATTGAGTTTAAAGTAGCTGAAGTGAAATTTGAAGACACCAACAATCATACAAGTGTCACCAAGCTTCTGTTTGAGGCAGTCACCACACAGCAAAAGGATGAATACATTGGCATCATTCAGTGAGAATATCTTTTCTCCGTGTCTCACTTCATAATGAGCATGTTTGGATCTTCATACAAACATGTGTATTTATCTCCTGGATACAGAACCACTGGGGGTCTTGATGAGAAAGTGAAAGGGAAATATTTAGTAACAGTGTCCGCAACTGACACCGGCGGCCTCGCCACCACCACCACACTGGAGGTGAGAATGGAAGCATGCGACAGGAAAATATGTACTAAACCTTGTTAAAATCTTATTTTGATATTGCAGATTTTCACTGTTGATCAATCGTATAAAGTTGAACTTCAATTTAGAAAAACTAAAGCGGAAGTGGAACAAAATGAACCTGCCATCATCAGGTATGTGGACATAAAAATGTGAATTTTTGACACATTTTTGACGTTCTCCACCTCCTTCAAGCCCGCCTGCTGGCTAGATGTTGACGTTCTCCTCCAATTTTGGATCAACAAAAAGCAACTGTTGTAATTATTAGATTATATTGCAACAACTGCCATTGTTCATAGGTGACATAATCCAGATTTAGTAATAAATAAATAGTAAAATAATAGTAAATAAAAGTAAAAAAAATAGTAAAATAATAAATATAATAATAATAATAAAACGGCAAATAATAAATTAAGCATTATTAGAGCCCTGTAGACATGACAAAACATGACTATAGTCACATTTATACTTTTTTTATTTACAACATATTGCGCAACTGCAGGGTCTTGATACACATGCTAACTCGCAAACTAGAGAGCTAGCGACCTAAACGGTAGCCTTCAAGTTATTTCCTTTAAACTTAAATAGCCAAAAACTTACCACTTCCACACGGATAGGGAGGATAACTATTAACAGTTATTTAACCTTTAACATGAACATTAATCAAACGTAATAATTTTTTCTGGGTACATGATACCATACAGCATCCATATCAAACTTTCATATCAAGGCGGGGGCCTCAAACTAGTGTCCAGCGGGCCACATTTGGCCCGCGGGCCACATGTTTGAGACCCCTGGTTTAAAGTATAGAAAACATACTCACTGCTAATGAATGAAGATGATAAATGATAAAAAATAGAGGCTCATGCTTCTGTAGTCAAACTTTTGCAACCCTTGCAAACAATATGTTGCATTCAAAGGCTGCGAAACAAAGTGCCATGATCAATGATGTGTTTGTGTTTGTGAAAAAAATGACTATTTCTAAAACGTTGACCAAATATCTACCATCTTGCCGGCATGAATGCTGAATTCTGAATGTGAGGGGGATCCACTTTACATGCATATAAACAAATAGTTTTCGTTTGTTTTGATTGACATTTATCATTGTAATAGCATTTTAAATGAATGTTTTTAGCTATTCTGATGTGCCCAAGTCTTCTCATTTCTCCAGGGCACTTACTTCTGCCACCAAAGCTATCGTTGAAGTTGTTGAAATCCGTGAGGACACTTCAGAAGAATCCAGGTGAGTTTTTTTTTTTTTTAATGAACACATCTCATTAAAGTTCATAACCAATTATATGCTGTAGGGGGTGCAAGTGCTCCTTTAAAGATGTTGAGGGTATAATGTTATTAAATCATACTGAAAAAAATGTCTTGTAATACACTCACAGGGCTGCAGTCGGCAGTGTCATGGTGGCATATTTTGTTTATCCCAATGGGACGGCTATAATGTCAGATGAAGTGCAAGTGATGATTTCCATTCCCCAGCACGCTCTTGCATTGGAGCAGTTAGGCCTCATGTACATTGTAAGTATGGATTTTATTTTATGAGATGTTTTTCCAGCTAATTTTTTGTTTATCTGTTCTCTCTGTTTTGCTCCAAAACAAGTCCTATTTTCAGGGAAAAACTTTCCCTGGAGCCTATCCCAACTGACTCTGGACTATACAATTCCATCTTAAATTAATGGGATAAATCTTTCCGTTTTTTTCCAGGCTGGTTCCTCAGGGGAGCCTCCAAAGTCTGACCCATTCATGTACCCCTTGATCGGCATCGTTACAGGTCTCATCATTGTTCTGATTGTTCTCATCACGTCACTGGTTTGCACTCGCAGGAAGTAAGGACTTTGAAAGGTTCCAGTGTAGACCATTGCAGGCCATTATGTTAATCGTCTTGTTTCACACTCCAGTTACAGAAGGAAGCTCAAGGCAGCAAAAGCCATGAATTCTGCAACCATGGTGGCATCTGACAACCTCAAAAGCGGCCCCGTGGTGCCCGGGACCAACAAGTACACCATGGAGGGGTCAGAAGATGTCAATCAATAACTCGATCTTGACATATAAGCCTTATTCTTGACTCAATGTCATCATTTTTCACCGGCAGGGCAAACCCTGTGCTCAACCTCAACATCGACACGACCATGGTCCTGGACATAGACGAAGAAAGTTCAGATGTTGATAAAGTCAGGTAAACAGCACCTTCCACTGAGACGCCAATCATATTTATACATATCATATTTATAGAATAATATAAAATATAGTCGGTTCCCCATTGACAGGGTGTGTCCACTTGGGAATCCTTTTTTTTGTTATGTAATGGCCAAGGCACACCTCTATGTGGTGCTGTAAACAGATACTGGGCATGCCCAGAACACCTTCCCAGGGAGGCGACTTAAATACTTAGAAAGGTGGAGCCGGGAACAAGTCAACATATTACAGCAGGTGTGGGCAAACTACGGCCCGGGGGCCACATGCAGCTCACCAAGCGTTTGAATCCGGCCCCAAGTATTTCAACTTTTAACATACAAACTAGCAACATGACGGATGTCTTATTTAGTTAAAAAACAAAAACAAAACTGTAAAATTAAATGATATAGCAGGGTTCTACATTAAAAACAAAAATGACTCCTTAAGGTGAGAACTACTTGCCCGAACTTTCCCCATGTAAAATGAAAACACTGCCATAATGATATCATCTAATTTTGGTGGCATCACATGATAATCTCAAATAAAGATGAAATAATTATCATTTCTTGTGGTTGTTTTCCTACATAGATCATGACGTTGCATGGAAATCTGGATTTTCAAGAGAGCCTTTTATAAGTTGTGCACCACAATGAAACATTATTGAATAGACACATTTGTGTACTAGTAAAGTGTTTTTAATCCAGAAAAAAATGCTCAATGGTCAAACAATAATTTGTGAAGCAAAGGTGAGAAAAATACGATGTTTAAAGTGCTCCTGAAAAAAGGGACAGGAGAACATACAGCTGATAGTGTAACACTTTTACAGATAAAATTAGACAAATAATTCAAGGAAAATTACAAGCATAAAATAGTGTGTGTGTTAAATATATGTTCTGGCCCCCGGACAATTTTGTTAACTCAATGCGGCCCACGAGTCAAAAATATTTTTTGACAAAACATTTTCTGCTGTTTTTCTCCAAGCCTTGACTCCCTGGACTATAGCGACTACATGAACACATCTGACAAGGACACAAAACCCGTTATGGTAAATCTACACTTTGCAAGCTCCCTTCCTTTTTCTCGTGTAGCATCCTACTGATCTAATAAGAAATGCTTCTCATCAGCAGATGGTCCAGGGTGAAGAGGAAGACAATGGCCCACCAGAGTACATTGAGCCTCTGGGTGCTGCTCTGGCTCACCGGAGCCAAAAGAAAGGCTCGGACGATCATCGAGTGGGTATCAGCAACCCTGCATTCAACACGACAGACCTATGATATCACGATAGACGTTGACCAGAGGCCTCGGACACATGTGACCTCTTTGCAATCAGATAACCAAATCCACAATCTTAACTTGATGGTGTTGGATGAAGACCTCACAGCTTCCAAAAGTTTGGATATGGCTGAGATTCTTCTGAGGATGTTTTAGAAAATCAGGACAAAATGAACTAACTCGTGTTAGTATTCATTTAGAGGAAAAACAGCACTAAATGTCACTGTGCCAAAATGCATTTATTTAAATATTTTTGTTAAATAATGGTTCTCTCAGTGTTTTTTTTTATGGTTTTTGCGAATGCCGTTGAAATAAAACAATCAAGGTGTGATTTCAGTGGTTTAATTTTATGCCGTTGACTGTTTTATTTCCAAGCCATGATGTTGGCGCATCATATAAACATCATTGTCCAAATACTTCTGGAATTAATTGGGAGAATAGAATATAGAATAAATAGAATAAATAGAATATTCTGCATTGTTTTCACCTTTTTCTTTTAATGTGTCACCCAATTTACATGGTTAACAAATTCCAAATAAAGAAATCTGAACTACAATATAAATTAATACCTTTCCACAAAATAAAAATCATGTAAATAAGTGAATAAATAATAATAATAATAATGATAGTAATAAAAAAATCAATACAACATTCAACACCAAACAATCAAAACCACACAATTTGCACACAATACAAATCTACTACTACAATCAACAGTTATACGATATGCACCAATGTTTTACAAAAAAATAACTATGCAAAATACCTATTGTATACACAACTATATACAAAACAACAAACAAAAATGATATTTATTATCATTAGTGGGAATGTGAAATTGGCTTTAAATGTGAATCAGTGAGTGTTTCCATTTTAAGAATTAATAATAATTTTAATATGTTATTGAAGTTGACTAATGGGCCAGCTGGCTCTGCTCCCATGTTTAGCTTATTAACATATTGTGTAGCATTTCTTTCATCCATGTTTGGTTTCATCCTTTCCCTGCATCTCCAAAACAAATATCATCTGGCTGCAGTACAACTGTGATAGTGAGATGCCGGTGTCACAGTACCTGCAAAACTGTATTTGCTGTCACTTAATCAACAGGATAAAAAGAAGGTGAAAACAAATGGTTTGTGCACACTGCAATTGCTTTATTTTTTTGTCCGTATGTGAGAAAGCAATCATTTGAAAACTGTTTTTCTTTGAAATGAACTGTTGTATGTATAATAGCGACGCACAATGCACACAATTTCGGTGATGCTGGCCTTAAACATAAAGAGAACAGTGTATTGCATTGTTGGATGACATGAGATTGTATGTCTGTCTTTTTGCATCTTTGTGTTCCGTGAGTTCTTTTACAAGTAGCACAGAAAAGATTTGGTCACACCGAAATGAATGTATAAAAGTGCAATAAATTATTCAACGTAAATGTGATTCTAATTGTCTGCACACCAACAATTCTGAAAACTAAACTACATTTAAGATTCACTTTATTACAACCAAAAACTGCTGTGAGAATAACAGAAAACATTAACATAGCTGAAGTCATCGTTTTATGATTTTGTGCTTTTGTGCTTTACTTTTCCACAAAACAAGTCAGAAAATGGTGCCAAATTGAAAAGCAGAATACCAGACCACGTACAAAAGCCTGCACTGACATTTACATCCATTTGTATTTCATATCCCTCACGACATGACCTCTTGATTTTACTCATCGACCTCAGGGCCGTGACTCTCTGATGCACCTCCATCCATGCAGCTTGTTAGCAACCAGGAGACAGGGAACTTGTTGCCATGGTTTCATGCTCATGTCTGAAGTGCTTCAACAAAAAAAGCAGATAAAAGTGACAATTGAAAGATCACGGTAGGAAGGCGGGCATTAAAAGGAGAATAGCTAACAATGACATCAATAAGTAATGTGAGTTAATAATCGCATGGCATTAAAAAAAAAGTTTGACATCAGCCTATCATCCATTCTCACGATGACGTTTGTCACATGATTGCTATACGGGACAACCAGTCTGACATTAATTTTGTTTACATCATGTTGCACATCGCTTGTGCAGGCTATGGCGTCTCTGATGTGACGGCCGCGGCTTTAACAATAACTAACAATTTAATTATTCTAAGAGTTGCTAAGTTTGACACTAAGAAGGGAAGAAGCATAAAGTAAGAAGTTAAAAGCATCCGAATGGGAGGATAAAGTTTTTTTCCACTGGCAAGTTAAGGTACTGCAGCGACTTAACTTGTTTTGAAACGTCAATTCAGGGTACTGTCAAGTTAAAAGAGTCATTTTCAGGATGGTAGTACTAGCGTTGCTTCTACATCACACACGTAGTATAAAAGGCAACAATATACACGTGAAGTGTACATTATGTTAAGGGGAAAAGTGTTTGTAACTCCAATATCATCATACATCTCTCAATAATTACCAGTTCCTTTTAAAAAAAATTCAACATGGTGACTAATTACATTAATGAAGGAGAAATACATAATATGCAATTCCATTACTCTTTTTTGGTACTGTCTCACTTCCTTGAGTCATATTGCATCAATAGCGGAACTATAACTAATTACTAACTATAACTAATTACTTCTTTAACGTCACTTTCCCGGTTATGGAACTTATTGTGACATATGCACATATGTCTTGAAGTACAATATCTTAATGAGTCATTAAATATACATTACTTACACATATTAGTATGGCAAAGCAGATGCTAACATTTTGGCTAGCAACTAGCAAGGAACTGACCAGCGAAGCTAGCAAACAAATACTGTGCTATTTTTTTTCTATTTCACAACCTATCAATTTTGAGTATGAATGACTTAAAAAGAAAATATTACTGGGAACTCAGCAGTGAACATACGTAAGTACGCTAAATTACAGTAGTTAATGAGGACCGAACTAAGCTAACATGAACTCTCTAAATGTATTTCCTTCATTAGTTCCTGTTTGTAGTTTTCATTCGAAATTGTTGTGAATGGCTATAAATGATATACTGTTGGATATGCTGTATGAATGTTGATTGTTTCATTGATTGCATTTTATTGATTTTATATTTGTAAACGACTTTCTGCAGAAGAAGATGGAAAGTAGCTGTGGCTAAATCTGTTGTACAGCATGTCGTCTTTTTGTAAGGATTAATATGCTCGCACAATGTCCTTGTTAAATGCGAATAAACTAAATTAAAACAAAGTAAAAATACTGACGAAGCAACCGCAAAGCTTATGAGGACCTGGTTATTTTTCACAACCTTTTCTGTAAACACAATCAAAGAGCTAGCGTAGTTTTACTTTATGTTTGGTTCACTTCGGTTTCATGGCAGCGACAGTACCCCCCCTTATGTTAGTCAAATACATTGTTTTGAAAATAGACTCGGAAGTCAACCGGAATCACGGAACAGATTGTGTTTTTGGGGCGAAATTCTGCAGAGCAAAAAAGGGCTAAAACACGATGTATGGTAAGTTTAACTTATGTGTTTGTGAGTGACACAGGACAAAGCCGGCCCCCAAAAATCAAGTGTCACAGGGCGTGTTAGCGCCTTGTGACACTTCGGCATCATGTAGTCCTTTTCTGTGTGACATGGCTCATGATACGTCACTCTGTGGTGTGCGCTCGAGAGCAACAATGCGGCTGTTGCATGTTCTCCATCAGATGCCGAAAAGGGTTTCTTCTGTTCCGGCCCACCTTCTCATCTTGCTCTCCCCTCTTGGCCGCACGGCTTCCGCCCCCCTGGGTGGCCTCGGGGGTCAGAGGTATGGCCGAGGGGTTGAGCGGAGGAGGGGGAGGCAACGAGGGCTTCTGCTTCTTCACCTGTTTCTCCAGGTGTTTCTGGATGGCTGAGCCCAGAACGGCCACTTCCACCACAGCCCCGTACACCTCCCACGTCATGCCCTTCTCGTCCCAGCTCACCTCCTGCACCACCTCCTCGCTCTTCTCCTTGCAGTCGTGGTCCTCCTCAGTGTCATCCGCTAATTTCTCCTCAGCTGCTTCTTCTTCTTTTTCCTCAAGTTGTTCTTGCTTTTCTTCCTCCTCCTCTTCCGCGATGTTCTCCCCGATGCTAGGCTCTTTTCTGATCTCGGGAAAAGTTGTGACGGTGGGCGTTCTTGGCGTCATTGGTGCCGTAGCGACAGAGCGATACTCCACTTGTTGACCCACTTGCATCTCTGCGTCTTTTCTTATGCTAGAACTTGGGAAGTGGAAGGCGTGATCCCCCTCAGGTGGGGTCATCGGGCTGGTGGCCACTGAGTGACACTGCACCACTTCCAGACTCACTTGGGTGCGAATATTGTGGCAGCCGACAGGCGCTGGAGATTCAGGGACAAGAGGAGGCTTTGGGACATCCTTCTCCTCCAGTTGGTTAAGTTTGATGTTTGGCTTTGAATGTATTTGGTCTCCTTCTTGGATTTTGTTATGTGGACATTTTATGCTTGTGTCATCAGGACCTTCTTGACTTTCCTCAATCTTGACCATGTCTGTCTCTACAGGAGAACAGGCTGACTCCTGCTGCTCTTTGCCTTGAGTGTTGTCATAGTGGGTCACCAGGATTGTAATGTCTTGGTCCATACTTCCCATCTGTTGTTGCTTACACCGCTTGTTATTATCTTCCAAGCGTGGCTCAGCAGCAGAACAGGTGGAGCTTTCCGGAGAAGTGGTAGCTTCTGCTGAACTTCTTGTTGTCTTTGCACTCCCAGTAAGTACTGGGAACGCTGTGATCGAGGGCGTCTTTGGAGTCATCGGAGATGTGGCCACTGAGCAGAACTCCACTTGCTGACCCACCTGAAGTTCAGCATCTTTACTATCAGAACATCCCACTGTGCTGGATTTCATCAAGGAGCTTGGGAAGATGAAGGAATGGCCCCCCTCAGGTGGGGTCATGGGGCTGGTGGCTGTTGAGTGACATTGGACCACCTCCAAGCTGACCTGCGTGCACATATGGTGCTGCCCAAAAGGTGCCGGGGAATTCGGGTCGGAGGGGTCCACAGTTGATGGCAAAGGAGACAAGACTTTATCCTCGGACATGTTTGTATCATTTGCACAGTTGAGGAGCCTCTCAGGATTCACGGGTACCGCATCGGTCCGGTCACCATGCCTCCCGGACTGAGCTTGATCTTTTGTTTCCTCCAAGCTTTCATCATCAGCATGGCTTTCATTATGGATCAGTTCTGTCTGCCCGCCGCCTTCACTTGATGATTCTTGATTGGTGCTCACGACTGGTTCCTCAAGGATAGAGTCGCCATTTGAACGCTCTCCGTCCTCTTTGTCAAAACCTTGCGTCTCGTTCTTCAGACTTCCCATTTTGTCCCTGATTGAAAGTAGAAGATATTCCTGTGAGGATAAAGACATCAACATTCATCAATATTGTTTGAAGCAAAAATGTAAACATGATAAGAAGAACAACAAAAAAACAATACTAACAATTATAGAATGAGTATAGTTTTTTTTAATTTTAGATTTATTATACTTATATTATTGCTAACATGTGGAATGGTTAAAATAATTGTAAAATGGGATCTACTATGCTCATTTTTCGACCCTTTGTATTGAGTTGTGGACTCCTATAGAGCAGCTACACACAATAACCTGCACAGAAAACTTCTGCACCTATTCCAGCTGTATTTCCTTTGATTTGCACTTCCTGCCAAAATGATCTGTTTTATTTATTCCACCCACAGCCCACTCCACTGTGATTGGTCACACGCTCAAACTACTTCCTGACGATGAACCATAAGGAAGTCTACCCCTCTGTGACATCACAAAGGGGCTGTTTTACCGCGCCTTTTTGAAACCAAGCGTTTTGAGCCATCCCAAACTTCTTTCAGGGCTCACTTCCAAATGTGCAAACCTCATTATCTGAAACTTTGGCAACATTCTAATGACATTTATAGGTCAGAAAAGTGGAAAAAGCATAATAGGTCCCCTTTAAATTATATTAATTAAAACATTGCACGTAGAATATAAAGCTTTTATAACAGTGGAGGTTTGAGCCTGTCACGGTTGCTTATGTGCGACCCCAGGATGCAGAGAACAGGACCAAAATGCAGGTCGCAGCAACTGGCAACAGCAACTGGCCAAACCAACCAAACAAATGACAACGAGCCGACAAAGGTGTGTGAAACGAGTAAAGAGTGAGAGAACGGAAAGGAACAACAAAGGAAGTGGCTACAAAATAAGGGCATGGAAACAGAAACTGAGGCATAGAAGGAAACTAAACAAGCTGTTTAGTTTTCACGGAGGCCGAGTCCCACATCGTGACAAGAAGAGGTGTATTGAAATTGGAACAGTCACTAGATAAATAGTGTTTACTGTGAAGGTTCTGGTGTATACTAGACTGTTTGCTTGATTATCCACCACATGGCATTGTCTTATATGATAACCCTGATATGCAAATAGTTTTAAAGTATTAAGTGCATGCACCAGAATAAAGTCTATTACATTCTAATGTCAAAATAATTAAAAAAAAAGCACAACACGATAAAACAAACAGCAGGAGACGTACCTGAGCGCTCTAATCAGACTGATGAAGTCCCGTCAAGTCCTTTAGTTATATTCAGGTCAAACATGGTCCAAACTTGATATTGATGGACACTGAAATGTGTGGCGTTCTTTCCCTGCTCTTGACTGCTGTGCTGGTTCCAGGGTTGTCTCTAGAAGAATCTGTCTGAGGCAATCGTCGCTCTTTAAAACCGTGGCTGCTGTGCCTGTTGAAAAGCTTCACATTTTCCAGTTTCCCTGGAAACCACGCTTGGGCTCTGATAGTGAGTGGCAATGTGAGGGCAAAAAATCTATGTTCAGCGCTCATCTGATCATCTTTACAATGTACTAATTAACCCATGATAGTGACACGAGGGCAGCTGTCTTGAGGGGGGGAAACAATGTTAATAGTTGAAATACTGAAAGATGCTTAAAGTGGAGATAAAACCATCACAGGGGATGTTGAGGAATGCAGAAGATGAAGACATCTCATTAACACTGAATTAATGTGTGCATGGAAACATCTCAAAGAATCTCAAAAGAACGATAAATAAATTTGAAGTAAAATATATGGTATTGGTGAATGTGTTGTGTTGCACAGAAAAGGAGCACAGAGCCTGAAGGAGGCTGAAGGAAGCCACCCACACAGAAACACTTGTGCACCACAATGCCTTTCATGCTCTCCCATTTAGAAGAACTAAATGTGCTCACTTGGTCTAGATGTTCATGAATGTTATTTGAGGGTCTTCCAGGTCCTGATGGACAGCAGTAGTAGGCTGCGGCATGGCCGGAACACCGTGTGCTGACACAAGTATTCTCACCACTAATTCAAAGGCCTCCGCCAATGGCTAACCCCCACAGAGTTCTGTTGCCTAGCAACCGTGTAGTGTGATGGAAGGAGGTGTGTTGAAGAGGGCCAAGGTGTACGGTGAAATCAACACACTCCAGTCAGCCTGCCAAAGGCCGTCTTATCGGCAAGTGTTTGTAATGTTTCATCACTGAGGGCTCTCCGTAGCCTTTGTGCAAACATAAAGAGCAGGGGGGGGGGCTGCTTTCGATTTTTATTTCCCAAAATAGTCACACATTTGTTATGGTTAGAAAACATGCAGAATGAAGTGAGAGCGGTGGGGGGGAAAGGCATTTTTTTTTTTTTTTGGAATGTTACAACTGTTACAGATCCCATAGCAGCATGTTTACTTAACTAAAACCTGCTGCTGCTGATGCATGATGATCCCGGGATCAGCAAGAAGAATGAAGGGATCATTTTGTGTCCAGTTTCTGTCCAAACTCCTTAATGGCGTCGGTGGCCTTGTCGGCAGCTTTTCCTATGGCTGCTTGACTCTGTTTGCTGGCCTCTTGAGCGACTGCACCAAAGTCAGACAGAAAAAGGAAATCATTCATAATTAGCACTTCAAATATTAGATATGTGTGACCAAAGAGCTATGTTAGCGTTATCGTAAAATATTGAATGTAACACTGTGTCAGTCAGTGGGATCGAGTGGCCACCCTACGCATTGCTGACTCACTGTCTGTGCATTTTTGATTACGTGTGACTGCTAAATAAGCCGCCATGGGGCCAATAAAAGTAAAAATTATGTGAAACTTTCTTTTGCTCATTTTAAATTATAATTGTTTTGTGTGTGAGAATAGAATGTATGTTTGGGGTGTCAGCACATAAATATTCAGTCGAAACTTTTGAGTTCAAAAATTATGTCATTATTTGAAGCTGTTTTGTGAATAGCCTTTTAATACTAATAATGTTATGAAAAAAAGAAGACACTGAATAGAATAAACACCTTTCAGGTCTCAGTGAATTCTTCCTGACCTCATTAGCATCCATCATTCATTTCTGCTTCATTTAAGCGTGACTCATTTTCATTATATGTTTTTAATAACTGTTTTCTTTCTAAAGGTTAAACTTGAATGAATCATACAACCCACTATTATTCAACCTGGACATATTCAAAGGAAATGTATAATGTGGTATGAGTATCATCTGGATGTAAATGACACACGGATGTGGTTAGTTACAGGTTATGCCACGAAAGTAAATAGTTTGGCTTCTCAACATAAGATGCGTTCAAAGACTAATACATTTGCATCATAAAAATTGGCCATCTTCTGTCATGTTGTTTAACTAGAGTATGTGTTCCACAGTGGAAGAAGATCATCTTCACGTACACAAGAATGGACAGGCGCAGTGTTACGATGGGCACGCAACTAAACAGAACTACAAGTGGGCTCACGGGACCGATTGGAGGTTGGTGATGAGGGGTAAGGCACCATTGATGCACTACAATGCTGACAGGGATGTCGTCATGTCGAAAACTCTGAACTATCCCTTTAACGGTAATTTGACTGGATGCAGCATGTGGGTTCAAATGCAGTAGTATGGCATCAAACCTGCACATTTCAGTTAGTGTGTGTTGGAGTGCAGAATAAATACTGCAGTCCTGTACTGTGTGTATTGGATTGGAATTACTACTTTATCCTCACGAGAGTCGCGGGCGTGATGGGGACTGGTCGCCAGCCAATCACAGGGCACATATAGACAAACAACCATTCACACTCACATTCATACTTATGGACAATTTGGAGTCGGCAATTAACCTAGCATGTTTGTAATATTTTGCTTTTCTCTCGTATAACTAAATAAGATACCATATAGTCTAACAATGCAGTTCAATGACATTATGAACGACTATTACATTGTGTGTACATGTGTGTAGGTGTGCTTGGTACCTGCGTTAGCTGTTTCTTTGGAGGAGTCTGCCACCTGCTGCACAGCCTCTTGAGCTGCCTGCACTGAAAATAGATCAGTCACATCACTATTAGGGAAGCCAGAGGTCTAGATATATAGATATATATTTGAATATATATATATATACCTGCAGTGTCTGTGACCCCTTTTACTGCAGAGTGGCCGCTGCCTTTGAGGCCCTCAAAGGACTTCTTCAACGAGGCCATGGCTCCTCTCTCTGTCCCTGCATGGGTCTAATCGGAGGGTAGCCGGCACCACTGTTTAATACCCTCGGTCTGAGCCCGACACTGGTGAGCCTGCACGTTCCAGCCGGATTAACCCAAACAAAACCACCTGAAAGAGGCCCGATCAGACTGGCATCCTGGCAGTCATGCCAAGTGCCTTTGCCGACTCGGCAGATTCTAAACATCCTGACCTGTCTGACCCAAAAAAAAAACAAAAAAAAAAGAGAAACAATCACATGACACTGGTTTCATAAACGAATTAGTTACACAAATAAACACAAATCCTTTCTTTTTTCACTTTTTATTTACAGAGGATTTGCATTTCTGGCTTAAACACATAAACCGTTTTATTGACAAGTCCTGTAATTTAAAGCACATTTTTGATATGACAACCATTATGATTTCAAGACGTAATATATTGATTTTATGCTGTTAAAATCGTCAGTACACACAAACACGCCCACACAAAAACATGTATACTGTCCATGTCCAACAGATTTACTGGAGTGATTTCACAAGCAACTAGAAAGATAAAAAATAAAAACAAACTCTTACTTCAAAAAACATTTCCAAAAAGAAAATGCAAATAGAAAAAAAAACAACCCACAAACAGGCATTGTCGACACTTAAAAGAGGATATCATTGTATTAATATCTGCTTGCAACTTGGACTTGTAACTTTTTTCAGCTCCCAATGTCTCATTGGAAGTTGATGAACATCTATTGCACGTTTCTAAATACAGATACACACAAAGTACACATTCACAAGCCCTTCTTCTGGTCTCATTTCATTGGGAGGGAGTCAAGGAAATGAGACAGCGAGGACGGTCCTACGGCTCAATAAATACCGACACCCAACACATTACATTAATAACATTTACAATATATAATCATAAAAGATTTGTCTGGAAGGAAGAACATTTTTTCAGCTGGAATTGTTTTTTTTTTTAGGGTTTTTTTTTTTTGCAACAGGAGAATAATTGGAATAGCGTTTGTCCTTTTTATTATTAGAAATATTATTGTGCTGCTGGTTGAATGGCGGCTCGCACTGATGATTTTATGCTTCTGGTTCGTAGTCTTGGCTCTCCTGTAAAGTGAACAAAAATAACATGAAGAGACATGTTGGTGGTGGAAAATCATGCAACTACTTTTATGCACCAGGTTTTTCTGTTTATGTTGCTTTTGATGGATTCGTATTCACCAGTCCAGGGTGTGCGCCCAAACCGTGACGCTCATGAGGACAAGCGGTGTAGAAAATGTATGGATGGGTGGATTCATGTTCAAAGAATAAACCCCGTTTGGGACAGATGTGGTCTTAACTTTATGAAAATTGTCAGCTATGCATATTTAGTTCCCTTTTCTGTGCATCAATATGGGCTAGCTAACAATGCACGTCATTGGGACACATCTATTTCGACGACGAAGCCCTCCAATAGCGTTTTATCATTTCATTTACATGCTGTGATCATGCAAGAACAAGTACATTGATAAAATGTAATACTTATATTATCTTGCCATATTTTGATAATTTCAAACATTACCAAAACTTCCTCCCTAGGCTCATTAATGTCACATCGAGCTTACGCTACTTCTTTTAATAACAGCAGCATAGATGCACCCCATGCAAGGGGTGCGCCACCCTGCGCTGCGCCATGAAAATAGATCCACTAGACATAAATGCTCTTATGTAGGGCTGTAAGTAATTCATGATTCATTTCCGAGTCGATTAATCTAAAGCTTACAGTTTAGATTAAACAGGTGATTGGTGGACCCTGATGTGTGGGCAAACTACGGCCCGGGGTCCACATGTGGCCCACCAAGTGTTTGAATCGGGCCTGCCAGTTGCTTTCTAAGTATTTCAACTTTTAATATACAAACTGGGAAAATGACTTGCAAGTCAGATGTCTTATTTAGTAAAAAAAAAATAAAAAAAATTAAATGATATAGTTTGATGTGGTCTGATGTTTAAAGTGCTCCCGAAAAAAGGGACACGAGAACATACAGTTGATAGTATAACACTTTTACAGATAAATTAGACAAATAATTCAAGGAAAATTATGAGCATAAAATATTGTGTGTGTGTGTGTGTTAAATATATGTTTTGGTCCCCCGGACAATTTTGTTAACTCAATGCGGCTCATGAGTCAAAATATTTGCCACCCCCTGCCCTAGATGAACCAAATGAATATGAACCAAACAGAAAAAAAGTCAAAGCTGATGTGTTTTTCCTAAAACACAAAGATACTAAAAGGTTTGCTTTCATGAATACTCAAGAAAAAAACTTTTACAGTAAGGATAAGAGCTAATAAAGTAGATAATTTTTGTAGTCTATTGAAAAATGCCATTATTTCTCTGACATTTTCGCATGGTAATACAACATCCCATCAATCACATACAATTTAGAATACTTTATAGTAATAGTAATAGTAATAGTAATAGTATGTTGGTAAGTGTTGGTAAATAAGGTGGAACAGCTCCCAATATGATGCATGGTTCATATTTGTAGAAACCATGTATTAACTGTAGTACTGTATATTGTCTGCCCATGTACTGTAATGACGTCACCGCATTAGGTTGCTGGTCCCTGCACAGCCTGCAGAGGGCAGCACAAGGCAATACAAGAGCCTCAAGGACAAGTCGTGAGCTCATCCCCAGCATCCTTATCCTCATCTGTGCACACGCCTCCTCGTGTTATCGCCACAGATTTCCATCCTCTATCGACGTGTCGTACTCTTTGTCGCCGCTAAACTCGAACGCCCGCATTTTCCATCGCTACACCGATGCGATACATCGATGCACGCTCTACCCCCGCAGCAGCGCACATGCTCCATTATTACAGCAATGCAGGGAGATCCTGACATTACCCACAATGCATGGAGGCTGTCAGCGTCATCACCACACCCATTCAGAGCGGGAGTGTGTGCAATGGTGGCGTAGAATGTGATGGGGGAGGGGAAAGAGATGCAGGAGTAGGAGCGAGAGGAAGAGGACATGGCTGGAACGAGATGTTGCCTGGCAGAAATGTGGACATGAAGATTCTGTTGGAACTGATGAATGCAATAATGTCATGATGGGAGGGAATAAAAATACATTGTAATATAAAAAATCGGATTTAAAGTGAACATGAATATGAACATTTTAATCATCAGCACAGAAAACGGGAATAAAAAAATCAAACTTAGAAGTAGAAAGCTAAATATTTCTTGAAATCAACGCACTTACGAGTCAAAATGTTGTCGAAAAGGTCGTTTTTATGAGCTATTTTAAGGTTTTCATTGCAATTTGTTCTGGATGGGTGTCTCTCTCCCCTGAACCGGTCATTTCTAAAAATAACCATTTGTGTCACACTTGCTTCACAATTGTGCTGCTTTAATCCTTTCTATTGCGCAATTCTAATCAGAGCAATCTAACTAGCTGTTGTTTGCATTAATGTAATGACTCATACGGGGTCATTTATCCCTTTCTTGTATTAAAGGAGGTTTTAAAATCACAGACAAGTCAATATCTCTGACAGTGTCTATGAAAAGCGAGTATTATGATCGTTATAAGAAGGCGGAACGATGGATAGAGCGATTGAGCCGGTGAATACCGATGCTTCTCATCTACCGTAAAGGAACTTTTGCTGAAAAAGCACGCATAAATTAATGATAATACCCTTGCACGTTTGAATGTGTGTGTCTGCTGCAAGCTGATCACCTGCTGGGTGTCATCATATGTCTCTCCTTCTGGCTCCAGCATTCCCTCTGACTGGCCCTCCATGGCCTCCTGCCCGTACTCCTCAGGCTGCAGAGCGAGACAGAACACACATGAAGGCGGGGCTAATATGCAACACATGTACACAGTAGCCGGATAACAATAAGATACATGTAGCTTCTTACTCATACGGTCAATATTGTGCTTTGCAGTGATGTACAACTACTAGTATAGCGTGCAGACTTGCAAACCTTGAAAACATGCTTTGTTTCCATTGCGGAGAAATCATTTGAAGGTGTTTAATATATAATAAATAATAATAATGCAAATAAATTCCCTGCCTCGCTCACTTACAGCTCTGCACCCACATACTCGCAAGCTTTCCAAACAGCTAGTTATCTTCGTTGGCTATGCCTGCCGGTCACAAGCAGCTCATCGTCCATATTTTAGCTTGCAGCCGAGACACGACTCAATAAAAAACACTCATTAGTTGGAACGCTCATATGCTAAGGTACTACTGCATTAATGACAACCAAAAGACATTCTCGATATTCTTCAGTCCGGTAACTTACTCCGGTGATAATTCAACTCACAGTGGACTCACAGTACATACAAATAAATTTGGTCTGCCAGAAGCTTTGAAGCTCAACTTAACATTCAAAATATTCCTTTCTTTGTTCAGGTCTGCTCAATATTTGTTTGTTTGTATTTCTCAAACTACACTGTGGGCTGAAGGTCAAATATGATGTATGCATGTTAATTGCACGGGAATTGAACCCAGGTCTTCCCGATCTACTGACTGTGTGGCCAACATGCTAACCACTCTTCCACCGTGGGGGGTTTTAACAGGATTTAGTGCCAGAAAAACATTTGCAGTTACCTGCAATAACCTCAATAGATTAGATTAGATTCAACTTTATTGTTATTGCTCATGTCACTTGTATGTACAGGGCAACAAAATGCAGTTAGCATCCAACCAGAAGTGCAATTTTATAAGTACCTTAGTAGTAAATAAATGTAGTAGAATAGAGCTATAAATGGACAGATCTATGTATGTACAAACTATAACTTGTATATACAGGAATATAAATGACTATAATATCGCTATTGCAGATTATACAGATTATAAACATGCACAGTATGGATGTGACAATATATAATAACAGTAATATGTACAGTATTGCAATGAAGTGACTAATACAGTGTGTACGTCATGTTGACGTGTCGGGTTATTTTACATTAGAGGCGACTCTTTCCTTTCTCAGCAGTTTGCTCATGGCTGCTCGGGCAACTATGAGACCTGAATACAAAGCTGAGTGGGTCACAACTCTTATTTTTAAACCCACTAATCAAGTCAATTAGGTCAGAGAACAGACCATAATCCTAAGTGCTCAATCATGGCGGTGTTATTGCTGCAAGCTAAGTGAGCCCACCGAAAAGACGACCTGAAACAATCTTTATATGAAGAATGTTGGTTTTTTTTTGCATTGGTGTAGAACTGCACAGCACCAACGTGCACCCAGAGGTGTTAATATATTTAATATAATATATTAGGGTTATTTTAATAGCTAAATAACAATTCGCTGTGCATGTACCATGTTCTGGCCACTGAAATGTTTACGCTTTTGCCAGCATGTCGAAATACTGTAAGCAGTCGTATTGATCCCTTTAGACAAGCCAATCCAACAAAGTGTTAGATTTACTAGCTTAGTGAAAGCAGCGGAGGGGGTCCGACTGTGAGGATGAAAGCTTAGAAAAGGTCGAGGACCTCTCTGGTTCACGTACGGCCTACCAGAGATAAACAACATCAACGCATGAATGGCGAGGTCATTCACGGCGAGGTCATTCACGGCAACAATCCAGTCCATGCGTGGATGAGATTTATGGTCACGTATAATCAGGGGTGTGGAGTCGAGTCACAATTTTGATGACTTTGACAATAACGCCAAAGACTTGAAACTAGACATCAATGACTTGACTTGAATTATGGGTTGATGACTTAAGTAAAATGCGCCCCCATTCAAAACGTTCGATGTAAAGGTTATTATGTCATTTCCCATAGAATTGTGCATCTATTACTATTTTATTAACTATTTTCTATGAATAAGGCTACGTTCAAAATGGTCTTATTTTAAAAATAGAACAATTCCAAAAGACATTCAGTGTATTTATCAAATTTAATAATGTTAAAATGTGGTAAACACTAAAGTAAATAATATTTTTAAAAAGACTCCAGATTTGACTCGACTCTTTGACATAAACATACTCTAAAGGTGTGGAATATACAGCATAAAAATATTGAAATACATGTGTGTATAACTAATAAATGCGGCTGTAGGCATCCTCCCAATCATCATGGACGATGAGCATTCATCATCTTTGTCCACCATTAATGCTGTTAGTGTGGAATCCAATACGTGTTACGATTCTCATACTGTTCTTTGAACAACAATAAACTCCGCAGTATGAAATGATGCTATGTTGTGCAATATACAATACATATAAAACATATAATCATGTGGTCAAAAGGAGTTACGTTTGTTCCACTTTCTCATGTACTCCAAATTATTATGTTAAACACAAAGGTGTTATACACAGTATAATGAGTTTTCAAATGTTGGTCTCTCCAACTATTGTCTCGTCCTCTTTCTGGTCTACTGGTACTTTCTAGGACAATTACTGTATGTTCATTAACGTTCATATTAAATATTGACCATGTGAGCTAAGATGCGTCTGGAGTGTATTTATCACAATAAGAGCACCTACGTTCATGTCAGACGGGAAGTCATCCTTCTTCAGCAGGCCAGTGGCAGCAGCAATGTTCCCCATCGCTCCAGTTGTCTTCTCAGCCACTACACACACACAAAAACAGGCACTGTAGTCTGAAAAAATGTTAAATGTTCATGTTTCTGATATGGGCATGCATACTTCATAACAGGGCAGCCATGAGTCTTCTTTGCAGACTTATAGCAATTGGACTGGAATATGGCAACATTTAAACAAAGGGGAAAACTCACCTGTACCCACACTGTCTTTGGCCTTGTTACCTGAGGTAATAATAAACATAAAAAAACAAGGTTAGGACACATATAGACTACAAATGCACCATGGGGGGGCGTGGAAGGGTATGAGGGGGTTGAACTAACACTCCGAAACGTCTTTATTATGCATGCATATGTGGTTTAAATAAACTGAATGACAAAGAAAAACATGTGTGATTCAAATGCTACGCTAATAATAAAGAGATTGGCATTGTTTATGTTTCTGTTTATGTTTTATGTATCTTTTAGCTAAATTTCAATTTTGGAGCTGTTGATACAGAAATATATATATAATCCAGTCCGGTCATGTATCTTTTTTGTTCAGGAAATACAGAAAACTTGACATATTTCACACATAGGTGCAAATGGTGATTAATTAATTTGAAAACTGATTAATTTGATTGCATTTTTTCATCACTTGGCAGCCCATTAGGGTATTATATATATATATTTTGGACATATTTTCAATGGGATGAGAATGTCTCTGAATGTTCTGAACTCCTGTTTCCATGTGACTTCTTCTTCTATTTGGACATTTAATAGTAGGACCATCTTTCTCATAGTATGCCCAGTTGTTGTCATATTGCCTGTTTTTTTTTTTTTTGCTTCAGAAAAGTACGTTTTCATGGTAACTTTTGCCAATTGAAGACCAAACTCAGCCAGTACCTGCTACTCCCACATTGAGTATGTTGGCTTTGTTGTATTTTGTATTAAATCCCTCGTTTATCGCTGTTAATGGCTTCCAGACCTGACTGTCACAAATGAATTTCCCCATAATATTTTCGTAGTTAGAGCACAGATAACCTGTTTACACCCTTCTAAGTATGTTTGTCAACATTATAAGAGCCCTCTGGACATGAACTAGCACACCTGTATTCATCTTTATCAATATAGTCAGCATAATCATAGAAATAAGATAAAACATACACAAAGGTGCAGCACTGGTTTCTAACTAAGTTCCTAAATTGGCTGTTAAAAGCAGGAATTTGAGGTTGTACAGATGCATCTTGATGTGACTGTCCTAAGAATGAGCTCAATTCTTATTTTTGTCAAGGTTATTTAAAGACTTCCACCAAAACTATCCGCATATCCCGAGGCACCAGGGAGCAATCTATTTAAGAGACTTATTAGACTGCTTTACAATACAACCACAGCATTGTTCAATTGTCTGACCTTTTGGCAGCTCTCATCCATCTGCACTTTGCTCCATCCTGCTATTTGGCCAAACTACTACTACGCTGATCACACAGGGCCCTCAAATGGGTAGCATCCACATGCACTATTGGTCCCTGAGGACCTTTAAAATCCAGAGTAAAGGCCAAACTGCGATGCTTTTTTTTTTTTCTACAAAAGCCAGCCTTGGAGCAAAGTTACATCTAGGAAATGCAACCATGTGAAAACAACACACCAGCCAGGGGAGTGCGTAGAAAGAACAACTACAGCACCACAAATTATTTCTATCACAAAAAAATACAAGACTTTTCTGTCTCAGCTAAGTCCTGGTGTGTTTTTTTAGATTTGGGTCCCTTAATGTGCTGTCTTAGGTATTCATTTACCAGTAAGTTTATTGTAGTTCTTGTGTTTTGTGGCTCATTAACCAAAATGAGGCGAAAAAATAATAAATACACCTCTCGGGATAAGCACTAAATGTGCTGAAATATTACTTCTGATAGCATCATTAAATTCGAATCATTATACCAACAATAATAGTAGCTGAATCCTGTCCCAAATATCAATATACTGTAAAACAAGTAAACATGCTGTTTCTGGCAGCAGCAGCAGGGGCTGTCACAGGATGGTTGGTCCCCAGACCTCTCAGCTCACCGTCACCCCTCCTCCAAGAAGGGCCTTCAAGTAAATCGCACGTAGCTTTCTGGGGCGACACGCAGACACACAGACGTGCTGTGGATATGCTGATCCATTTTGTGCACCGCGGCCGAAACACAAGCAGAGAGACGAGCATAGAGGATGTGAAAATGAGCTTGCGTGTGTTTTGACTGCAGCCTGGTATGTTTACCGCTCGTGATTGACAGGCCAAAACAGTAATTAGATTTCAGCTAAGACCTCACCGCAGATCCGTCTGACAATGCACCTGAAACAACTGTCACCATATCATGACAGAGTCTGGTACAATGCGCCATTTTGGGCCTCCTGATGGGAAAAACCCACTGACATAACACAGAGAAATCTAACTTCCAGTTGCTTTTTCTTTGGCTTAAACATACAATTGTGTTGATAAACAGAACTGGGTGGTACACACTTCTGTCTAGGTTGCTCAGTACAATATGGCTGACCCTGTTATAGCAGTGTTTCCCTCCACAAATAGTATGTATTGCAACTCTTATTGCAACTGTAGCTACTAGCTATGCAAATATGCAAATAATACGCTGCACGAAGGAACAGGATGTTACTAACCCAAACACCCAACTCACTCATAGTGTAAACAATACTAATAAAGAACTTAATACACATGGAACACACAATGCAACCTTACCTACTACACTATATGGACATCAAAATAAGCATCTACTGTGTGTACTCTGTACGGACACGCCTCTAAATACTCTTTTTCAAAAGACCTTTCTGGTATTATTGGGATACTTTTGGAGACCGCCATGAAAGCACATGTTGTGCCAGCCGGTCCCTCCCCCGTCCAAAGGGGTCATTTTAGTTCTAAACATATTTATTTTTCATTTTGTGGACTTTTTTTCATGCCTCATAAACAATTAAGTAAATTAGATATGGACGTCTTCTGTAAAATCAGCCTTTAACAAAACATACAACCAATGCAAAAATCAAATACTGTATTTGTCATAAAGGTGCATGTGTTGTTGGCATATAAACTAACTGTAAAATGAATACCATTTATAAGTGTAACATTCCACAGAAAATGAGGAATTCTCTTATATTTTGATTTATAAACTTTCATATCAAGTGTTTAAATAGTCGGCTTTGTGGGCGCAGTTGGTGTTTCCCATTACCTGCCTCTTTTTTTTTTAGCTGTTTTTATATCTTTATAATGCACAGAAAATATGTGTTCATGTCTCACATTAGGGTTGTGGATGAAAATTCCCACCCAAAAAATGCAGTTTTCCTTTAAATATCAATACAATAACTTACAGTATAATAGTCTGGCAGTCCGTGATCCATTTGGGTCCTGACATGAGCCTACCCCATTGATATAAAGGCTTAGCTCAGGATGCTAAACATCATCGTAATCTCAGAGCAAGGACTATTCAGGTAGTCTTAGAGGATGTTTTGCCTCTCATCCAAGATTTGAGCTGTCATTCAACATGAGCTGATGAAGCCTGCTCAGACTAGAAGATACAAGTCTTGTAAGAGAACCTGAACCGTACAGTTTTTATCCATTCGGTGCTCTGAGGATACCGGATGAAGACAATAATTACAGACATCAACGTAATCTGACTTTAAAAACTTGGGATTATCAAATCAACTTGGAGTTTTTTTTATGCATACCATGCAAGAGCTCTTTTTTCTTCATGTTTTTTTTATCATATATTAAGAATGCTATTCAAAGTTGCATACAGGTACAGTAAAATCAGTAGATCGGTGTCCAAAGTGCAACCTGTGGGCCATTTGCAGCCCACGACAAAATGTAGAAATACAATTTAAAAGAAAATATTACAAAAATGTAAAAAAACAGAACAAAAACGCTAAACATTTTTGCATTTTTCAGTGTGTGGAAAAAGTTTGGACACCCCTGAGTTACATGATATTTGCAGTGGTATGAGAATGACACGAGACTGTAAAAGACTCCTCAGCTGTGCGGCTCCATTGTAGCCTGAGGGTGTTTACACGCTAACCCCAGACTCGGCCATTACTCCACCCCCATATAAAGCTCTCCGGTAGTCTTATGCTGGAAAACGTGACATATACATTCATTTTGCACGCTCGCTGGTTTGCCTGCCATCCCATCCAGCGCACAGACATGTGGCAAGCGCTGCCGCTGCCCCAACCCCCCACACCATCTCCTTGCTTGTAGCTCTGTCAAGTCAAGCGAGAGGCCATAAGGACATTTGGAGCATGGCATCATCTTGGATTACTCCTCCCTACAGTGCACTACATCTTACAAACTACTGATATTCATGCTATTTTAGTAGCTGGTTGTTAAAACAGCCTCAATAATTAATGACTTAGTGCACCGTCTGCGTTAGTAAAAAACACAGGCATTGATCACTTATGTGGGTGAATTAATAATTGACACAATGATGTGCAAATAACAGATATTGTGTTTCTATAACTCCTAAGTTATGGTCCACAGATATAGGTCACATAGTATGATTTTTATGACTTACCTACAAACATAACTCCTTCTTTAGTCTTCTCGGCTGCAACTGCAACTCCTTCCTTGGTTTTTTCAGCGGCCACAGCCACGCCCTCCTTGGCTTTGGACAAACCCTTCATCAACACATCCATCTTGGCGGAGAAACTGTAGATAAGACAGGAAATACACTTCACAATGTCAGGACATGGAATGGCTCCTACCAATAAGAATGTCATTAAAACAATCCTGACTGTAGTGTTTGATAAAAAAAAACTATCAATAAAGATGGATGGGAAAATGGGAGCAACAACGCCCCCTGCGGTGGATGCCGTCAACTGCAGTCCGGCCATATCAGACTAAGGAATAAACGCACTGTTCACTCTTGCATTCAAGGCCCTTTCCTTGTGCGTGTATTAAATATGCAAAAGATGACAAAGATTTAATGAAATAGTTAATTGCGCAGGAGGTCATTAATTATTGCTGACTTGAAATGCTACTCTCAGTAGTAGGGAGATGCCTCCATTCAAGCAGGGCCTGTTTAATGGGGGCTGCACGGAATATTCATAGAGGTGCCGTTTACTGCTGGGGGATGGGAACGATGCCATATGTACACACATTACGGTGTTAAAACGCCATCTCATTCCGTTTGCACACATTCAGTGAATATATAAAACGTGCAAATTTGCGTCGTGCGATGCTGCAGACGAAGACGATCATGATGCCGTCGAGCGATTCTCACCCGCAACTGATAGCAGTTTTAATTAGCAACGAAAAGCATTCGAATCTAGATGAAGTCGTCTTATTTCGAATTAATTTGCTTTTGCTTCACCTTGCAGACTTAGAAGCTTCAAATGGTGACAACCGGACACGCTAAGAAATACTAATAAAATACATTTACAAAAAATATCGATCATTTAAATATGTATATATGTTCTTACCTATTTACAAATAGCCTCGACTTGTCTCCTTCGTGATTGTGCCGCACGGTTGATTCCAACCACCGTCTTTTAAGGGCAGCGATATATCTTCTAATGATCACTATAGTGGGCCTTACTCACGATCATCTCCACCAACAGGGACCGCCCCCTTCACTAGGGGTGAGTCGATACCAACATCGATACAATCGATACCAGGGGCGTTATCCATCTGAATCAATACTATCGTAAAGACATCACATAAATTGTTTTATGGTATGGTTTCTTTCTTTCAGACATGTTTATCAAGTTACATTCATGAACCTCAAAAGCAACAGTGCAATTTAACATGCCTGAAAAGGAGCAGGAAGAAGCAGAGCTTATTTTATTTCATTCATTCATTCATTTTCTACCGCTTTTCCTCACGAGGGTCGCGGGGGTGCTGGAGCCTATCCCAGCTGTCTTCGGGCGAGAGGCGGGGTACACCCTGGACTGGTCGCCAGCCAATCACAGGGCACATATAGACAAACAACCATTCACACTCACCTTGGGCCACCATTCATTCATTTTCTACCGCTTTTTCCTCACAAGGGTCGCGGGGGGTGCTGGAGCCTATTCCAGCTGTCTTCGGGCGAGAGGCCAGGTACACCCTGGACTGGTCGCTAGCCAATCACAGGGCACATATAGACAAACAACCATTCACACTCAAATTGGGCCACCAGTGAATGGTAAAAAAAAGCTTGAGTAATAACAAAAGTACATCCTGTATTGGTTTGTTTTGCCTTTCTGCAAAGTCTGGTGCATTCAATGACCTCAGGACAATGTAAACGGAAATGCAAAAAAAAAAAAAAAAGCTTGAGTAATAATCCAAGGACATCCTGTATTGGCTTGTTTTGCCTCGCTGCAAAATCTGGTGCATTCAATGACCTCAGGACAATGTAAACACATGTAAACATTGTGGTCTTTAAAGAAACAATGGTGTACATTTTACCATGTATTACAAATTTAGGGCAAATTTGTTTTTGTTTTTTACCCCAAATTTCACAGGGTCCGTATTGGTATCAATATCGATATCATAATTTGCAGTATCGCCCACTCCTGCCCTCCTCCTCCTCCTTCCCCCGTCCTCCCACCCCCATCACCAGCCTCCTCCACTATATTGATCACCACATGTCAGCTGGTACTGCCAGCAAAATGCCTTGAAACCTGCTAAGATCACGATGTATGCTAATGAATCACATTCTTATTCATAGTAAATAATAAATCACCATAAATCACCATAAATCACCGTGAATGATGTGTATGGAAGGTCCCATTCCGGTTCTACTTATGTTTATACCTACACTATTCTGCTCTTTATGTTAAGGTGTGTGTCATTTTACTGCACTTGTATTATCATTATTATGTTTAAATTTAATAAGCAATGTAATTAATAATTTGCTCCAGTTTGCAGCATCTGCATTGGCCAAAGACTGTGCTTCTATGGGGAGTCCATTTCCTGTATGAACTGAGGGGGCGGGGTTAGTTTGTATCATTAGCATAAAGGCTACATTTACCCTATGATCATTCATATATGTAAAATAAATGCAGCAATGATTAAGATTATTTGACATCAAAGTGTATGTTCTGTTGAAAACAATATATGATGGAAGCTCAGTGGTGTCACAGCCTGTGTGTGACCTTCAGGAACACTTGGGAGGCTTTTAAGGACTAAAATCCACTCAAGCCTCCTAAGTCTGTGGTAAGCAGATACTCGATATTTGATCACAGCCCCACCAGGCATGTTTCTCTCTGACGTCATTTTCCCCTCCAGTGGTAGGAAATCCCAGCTAGCTAGCAAGCTAGCTCTCCTTGAACTGTCCTCACTTCTCATGATGCAAAAAAAAAACATATGGCCCCCATTTTGTGTAGACTACATGTAAAATGTAAGCCATAACGAATATGAAGCCGTATTTATTCATTCTGCACGTACATTATTCACTAACACCTCCCCTCTGCGCTGTCCTTGGTGCTAGACTAGTGTCTCTATCCGTGGTGCTGATATACATTCACGATCAATAGTACCACTAAACATGGCTTCGATGTGGGGCAAATAAGAAAGACACTGTGAGTCATCGATGTATTTTAACTCCATCATTTACATGGAGTTAACTCCTTTGGCTTTTCAGGTTACGAAAGTAATTCACATTCATTTACATGTCTGCAGCAAATTTGAGCAGAGCCTGCCCCCTTGCGGTTATTTGTAATAATGGCAGCCTTTTAAATGACCCCATTGTATTTAAAAAAAAAAAGAATTTATTTCAGTAGTTCAATTTAAAAAGTGAAATTATGATCACAACATTCAGTTTACACAAAGTAAAATATGTACAATAGTAAAATTTATTGAGGTGCAACTGTCATGAACCCCTGCAAGCCAGACTGACTTGAAATTTCTCCCACAAAAAGTCACCTACTGGAAATATGAAGGAGGCAGGGGGGCATTTTGATACATTTGGTGCATAAAATACATATTAGTTTAGTGTAATAGCTGACTAAGCAAACTATGCAATATCTAACAACACTGTATATCTTATTAATAATGAATTAATTTCATTTTCATTGGTTGAAAAACATGCCCACCAGCAAAATGAAAACGTCTTTGTAGGGGCACCAAACTAATTACTAATCGGTCACTGATCATTTTATGATTATAAAACTTTTCAGGATATATGTAGGCTATACATGTACAGTATGCAAGCGTATTGTACTTCAAAGAACAGCCCATAGGGGGCGCCACAATAGCATAAATCAGTGGTGCCCAAACTTATTACAGTCATTTTCAGACATTTGACTTGAAGCCATATACCCCCTACTCCTGCACACTTAAAAAAACATAAACTTTATTATTTTCATGAACTTGATATATTGAAGATAATTCAATGGTTGAACATTTTGTAACATTGCCTTATTGTTGTATGAGCAGCAGGTGGTTGGTTTTGTAAATATCACCTACTTTGGGCTGCATGTACACGTGTAGGTGTGTTTGCTGTGACTTACAGCCATTTGTCCCTGAATGCAGCGGCAACTTGTATCCGAGGAGTTAGGTGATGCACATGAATGCACCATTTCAGAAAAAGATGACTTACTTATGTAGTAAGTCATCAACAACTTGCTGCTCTGTCCGCTTCCTGTTGCAATCTCCTGACATTGTGAGGCATTTGGGCCTACTTAGTCACCACCTCTTCTCGGTCCACTGGGGGGGTGGGGGGGGACGACACATACACACTTGAGGCATTCATACGTAATCCCTCTAGAGTGTTCTTTTTGTGTGCGCTGAACTCCTCTTGTATTACCGAGAATCGTCTCTGGGTTTGTTGGCAAGTTTCCGCAGCTTTGAGAAGTTTCATGCAACATCACACTCGGCCCTGATTGTCTCTACTCACTAAAAGTCTATTTAATGAAGTATGCCTTCTAAGAGCTTTTCTCAGCATGTTTGCTGTCTTTGAATCACAAGAGATTGCCGTTTGCTCCTAATAAGGGTCCGGTCGTTGAGGCCACCTTCAGATTTTCTGGTCCATTTAACAAAGATCCCTTCGGTACACTACATTAACTTGCACAACACTTTTGATGAAAATGGCACCCATCCGGAAATGTGCTACATGTGAAATCAAACAGCAGGAAAATGGAATTTTATCTGCTGTATAGAAATGAACTTTGACAGATAATATGCTCCACAGCTCACAGCACATACGTTGTTATACAGTTGTTTTAAGTGTTAACGAGTACATTACTGCCCCGAGAGTTCAAGTTGTCTAGGAATAGACAACTACGGCAGGGAATGGTATGCTCCAGGCAAAAAGGGATCTGAATTTCACGGTTTGAACGCCCTCTCTTTACCATGAAAGCGGTGGTAAGGCATGTTTATGTAACTTATTTATGTGTGTCATTTCATCATACCCACGATTGTGTGAGAAATTGCCATATTGTGAAATACTCAAGGTCCAACAATTGTGGCATTTGCAGTTCTTTCATTGTGTTGGTTCTTTCTGCAGTATTACAAATGATTACAATGATAGTTGATAGATTCACATGACTAAAACTTTCAATACATTTTCAATGCCATTTTCTATCCTCATTATGGTTGCATGGTTCGTATGCTGGAGCCTATCCCAGCTGACTTCGGTGAAGAGACGGGGTACACCCCAGACTGCACCTCTCAACCCATTATAACAATACAAGACAATCTTTTTATGCTTATTTTTGCACCAACACAGTATATGACACAGTATATATACATTTCATGTCAATCACATCAGCCTATCCTGACTGACTTCAGGCAAGAGATGCATAGAAACAGCCATGTTTCTATGCATTCAAACATTCAAACCAGTGGACTACAGTATGAGAGTTTCCAATTGACCTGAAGTACACGTGTGAGAAAACCAGAGTACCAAAATAAACCCACACAGACCCAGAAACAGCTGGATGTATGGCAGGTAACCACATGCCTTGCTGCCCACTGTTAAACTATAATTGAAAAAAAAAACCCCATTATAGCCACTGCTTGGTGTAGTATACTATATATTTATGAATTTATGGAACCGCCACCCTGGCTGATTGAATACCTAGGCTAGGGTGATCGCCTGCTGTTTTTTTCCAGGACGTTTTTCTTATGTCCTGTCTGACCTATCCTGTTTTTTTTTAATATTAGAAAGTCATGGAAACATGCAAAGGTTTAGATGTATTGAAATTACAAGGCACTTTTGAGTAAACGTTGAGTGTCATTTGATTCTCGGGCCAAGTGTGAACCAAATATGGTCACCCAAAGCTGGCGAGAATTGTAAAGTAAATCAAAATCACACACTAAGGGAATGACTCCACAAAAACGATGCAAAAATATACAGTATATACAGTATAGCGGCATATAAAAGGGAGTTAGCCCATTCAACATTTTAAGGTGCAAAGATATTTAAAGCTGATGGATGCTAAATAACTCATATTTCGGGTACTGCCCTCTGGTGTTAATAAAAAAACAACAACAGGTGGTTGCCTACAGCCACTTCTGTTAATATCAATGTTTTTTGGCAAGGCACTTAAAAAGAAGTGTTTGTAACTACAAGTCAAGAAAAATCAGAGTAAAAATGCAGCATACATTTGCCGTTTTTACATATGGAAACAATTTAAATACTTTATGTACTTTGGGAAAACTAAGGTAATCCATCATAATAGGGGAAAAAAAACAGGAAACAACAAAAAAACGCTGTGTTTACTAATACTGTCACTTTCATTGAGTGAAAAATCTTCCTGTCTGATGCTGACGATAAGCTTTCACTGGCCTATTTTATGGCTGTGTGAATAAAAATGAAAAACAATTAGCGCCTGAATGCCTCACAGTGCAAAGAGACCACAACAGGAAGGAGACAACTCGGCAAGTTGTTCCGTGCTCTGTGTACAAATAAGTCAGTTTGAATGATTACTTTGTGCAGTAAGAGTTTTTTTATCTTTTATTTATATTAGTGGGACACAAGTTGGCGCTGCGTTCAAGGATACTTGTAAATAACAGCAACCACAACCCAAAGTAGGTGATTTTTACAAAAGTAAAGTAAGACAAACTTGTCTTCTTATAACTGACATCAATGTTAAACATAACTTTGGACAGATGACAGATACAATTCAAATTAAATGGACTCAAAGGGAAATATTCCACCATCAAAGTGGAATAAAAGATATGTAGGATGATAACTTATCTATATATCAGTGCTCATGTCAAACTTTATTCTAATATCACCATGCAAATACACATTTTTTTAGACGGAATTACTATATAATGAATGAACGATTGAATTATCTTGAATATTTTAAGTTAATTGACATAATAAGGAGTGCACATGAGTAGGGGGGGGGGGTACATGGCTTTAGGTCAAATATCTGAAGGGGTACGTGACTGTAATCATTTGGGGAACCACTCCTCTACATTCACATAATTGGAGCAAATAATTCCAACGACATAATGTTATTCACATTAATCTCAATAATACAATATTGCACATACTGTATGTTTGTGCTTATGCTTGCCCCCCAAACTGCCCCTGACACAAACTGAAGGCAACCATCTTGGTTTTCAGGCGTGTCCCATCTGAGAGTTTGGCCGTAAATAGGAATGCGGCATGAAAATAAAATGTTCTGAGTGCACTTCAATTTGCTAGCACAGTCTGATTTCCCAGCCTCAGTGGGCGGCCCTTTTCTTGCCACCTCCAGCGAATTGGCCTTTATCTGCCGTGGTGCTTTTATGACCTGTGTTCCCGCGGGATGCTTCCCTTTTACAGACTCATTGAGTGGAGTCAGCCAGTCACTGCCATCATTATATAATCCCAATCTATCTGAGTTATAAAACCTTGACATGGGGCTCAGGCCGGGCTGCCGCTTTGATTTACAGCAGATTGGACTGCTGACGTTGATGACGTGAGCATACGAACTGAATGATGTGGAGATCCAGCTTCTTTTATTGGAGGAATATTTACTACATTTATAGATTGGATCTTATACAGAAAATATGCTCTTCATGAGCATCTTCCTCATGAAGATTCATTTCCTATAGGTGGCAGCAGAGACTGTATCTTCTGTCAAAAGGCCATTACCATTCACCTCACTCACTAACCAATGCTACATGCTATAGACCAGGGGTCTCAAACTCAATTTACTTGGGGGCCACTGGAGCTCGGGTCTGGGTGAGACTGGGCTGCATCGGGCTTTCAAAAAAAACAAAAAAAGCATTTATTAAAAACAAAAAAAATTTAAAAACGCCGTTTTGGTTCCAATTTTCTACAAGAAAAGCTCTGATAAAACATTCCACTGTTCTAAAATATCTTAATTTTTATTTTTCTACACAAAATAAGATGAAAAATAAATAAACAAATCAAGAATAAAGAAAATCAATCAATCAGTAATAAATAAATAAATATAAGAATAATAATAATAAAACAGTAAATAATAAAAACTTAAGAAACATATAGTTGGTGGGTAGACAAATTATTTTTTTCAGATTAAAATGAACAAAGCATTATTAGAGCCCTGTAGACATGACAAAACACGACTATAGTCACATTTATACTCTTTTTACTTACACCATATTGCACAACTGCAGGGTCTTGAGACACATGCTAACTCGCAAACTAGAGATCTAGCGACCTAAACGGTAGCCATCAAGTTATTTCCTTTAAACTTAAATAGCCAAAAAATTACCACTTCCACACGGATAGGGAGGATAGCTATTAACAGTTATTTAACCTTTAACATGAACATTAATGAAATGTAATAATTTTTTCTGGGTACATGATACCATACAGCATCCATATCAAACTTGCACGGGCCAAAAACTTACCACTTCCACACGGATAGGGAGGATAACTATTAACAGTTATTTAACCTTTAACATGAACATTAATCAAACGTAATAATTTTTTCTGGGTACATGATACCATACAGCATCCATATCAAACTTGCACGGGCCAAAAACTTACCACTTCCACACGACTAGGGAGGATAACTATTGACAGTTATTTAACCTTTAACATGAACATTAATGAAACGTAATAATTTTTTCTGGGTACATGATACCATACAGCATCCATATCAAACTTGCGTGGGCCCGCACTAACATTAAACTTTCATATCAAGGCGGGGGCCTCAAACTAGTGTCCTGCGGACCACATTTGGACCGTGGGCCGCCTATTTGAGACCCCTGCTATAGACCCAGGACCCACGCATAGATTAGATGTACACTCCCTGTGCCACAGATTGAAGTATTTACTTGTATATGATACTCCCTCACAGCCTTAGAGGAGGTGAAATTGCACATGAAGAGGATGCGGCTGTCATCACAGCAAGGGTCCTCAGCTGTGTGTGTGTGTGTGTGTGTGTGTGTGTGTGTGTAGGTTGACATGAGCAGACTGCCACATCCAAAACAATCAAGTCATTGAGAGACTATATCAACAATTGCGCTTCACGCACATACATTTCTCCTTAGGGATGCAGCAGTGTCTTTTAACACTCCCACGCTTTTTGATAATGGCAGTTTAATTTATGTGACATATGTTGTTAACATATTTGTTTTAGTAATCCACCATATCTGTTATATCATGCGCTTGTCTATAGTGTGTAGATGGAAATATCCTTTGGGCATAATAAAGGATGAACCCCGATGAAGAGAATTATGCAAATAGTACACACACAGCGCTTAAAGCTATTCTCCATCTTCTTTATGCATGCAGACGTAATTCAATGAATCTGCGTGTGAGAGCACTTTCCCCAATGACTGACTTCCACACGGGGCAGCCCAATGGAAGCCAAGCTATACAGATTAACAACGTGACATACGGGAAGCAAACATTACAATTATGTCACAGCAATTTGTTAAGCTGTCTCAAGGCCCGCCGCACACAAACACAAACATAAGTTATGTTATTTTGTGTGTCTGGGAATGCGCTCCTTGCAAGGAAAGGTTGAGCATGTTCCTTTGATTTGTCAATTTTTGGCAGTTACATAAAGACATCCCATCTGGCTGCTTGCCGGCACAATTGCTTGCTATTAATGCTGAAGCCTAATTGCATTACATAATGTGTTGTACTGTCTTTCGGAGGAGTCAAACAGCTGCCGCGGACTTAAGCACAGTCCAAAAAAGATCATAAATAGGAGCTGTCCAAGGTATCTGTCAACTTGCAGGCATATTAATGGAGCTTTTGTAACTGCTGCTGCACTCCAATATATTTGGTCAACTAATTAAAAGACTTTAAGCCCAAGGAGATTTGATTCATTTATGGTGTTTTATCAGGCTGTTGCTAATTTAAACCCAGCAGTTATACAATGTCATCAGTGACAGACAGATAAATCAGTCTGGAGAGAGTCAGGGAGAGAGAGAGAAAGAGAGAGAGCGAGATGGGAAATTGAACATTTGCCATAAGCGAGTCTGCCCATGGCTTCCCCACCAGATGGTAGTACAGCATCGCAGAGGAGCGCCTCTTCAACAAGGGGAGGAAATGGTGCAGGAGGACGAGGTGTGTGGAAATGAAGGCTGCACATCCTGATCCTTAATGGGATAATAGGCTCATATCTTCCCTTTATCATTATTGCACCAGGCAGCACATTTTTTTCCCCTATCCAAAAGACTCAATCTGAATGACAGCAATATATCTTCCAACATCACCCATATGGCGTACCCAGGGGGGTGATTCAATGTGGGGCACACTGACTGGCATGTATGTATGTATGTACTGTATGTATGTCCAGAATCCAGTCACTCAAGACAGTGAATCCACGCATTGAGAAAAAAAAAAAGATGCAGCAATAGAAGAGATAAACAATTGGTTTCACAGAATGCCAACAAGCAGGGGAGAAAATGTGCATGTGGGAAGTTGAAATTGTGTTTAATTTGCATCACAATCAGCAGCGACTTGTGAATTTCTTGTGGGAGTCAACACACGTAAAATAGTTTGAGTCTTAAAAACTGCAGTCGTTTATAAACATTTGCTACTTACACCTGCAGAATCTCATTTCATCCAATACAAAGGCTTGTTTTTATTAAGGTGGTATTGGGATTGTTGAATTAGATATGGTTGAGTGGTTAGCGTGTAGGCCTCACAGCTAGGAGACCCGAGTTCAAGTCCCCGTGCATGCGTGGGTTTCTCCGGTTTCCTCCCACATTCCAAAAACATGCTAGGTTAATTAGCGACTCCAAATTGTCCATAGGTATGAATGTGAGTGTGAATGGTTGTTTGTCTATATGTGCCCTGTGATTGGCTGGCAACCAGTCCAGGGTGTACCCCGCCTCTCGCCCCAAGATGAACAGACTTACTCGGTCCAAAACAGGATTTACAGGTTTTAAAATGTTTTTTTTTACATTTCATGCAAAATGATGCACTTTAAATCTTTTCTGTTACTGAGAAAAAACATGGGCGGCACGGTGGTCGAGTGGTTAGCGCGCAGACCTCACAGCTAGGAGGACCAAGGTTCGACTCCATCCTCGGTCATCTCTGTGTGGAGGAGTTTGCATGTTCTCCCCGTGCATGCGTGGGTTTTCTCCGGGTACTCCGGTTTCCTCCCACATTCCAAAAACATGCTAGGTTAATTAGCGACAAATTGTCCATAGGTATGAATGTGAGTGTGAATGGTTGTTTGTCTATATGTGGCCTGTGATTGGCTGGCCACCACTCCAGGGTGTTCCCCGCCTCTCGCCCCAATATTAGAAGTGGACCTCATGAGCAGAATTACTTGGTCCAAAAAAGGATTTAAAGGGTTTTAAAAGGTTTTTTTTTACATTTCATGCAAAATGACACACTTTAAATCTTTTCTGTTACTAAGAAAAAACATCTTAATGAAGTTATTCTTTGCGGTAAGTTGATTTATATTTCTTTCATGATAATAACAATACATTGTTATGCTGAGGTGTACAATTTTATACATGAAACTATGCATAGTTATTTTATATTTTCTTCTTCCTGGGGCGGTGTAATAGAAAATAATTGACAAGCACTGAGTTAACCTCTGTGGGAGGAAACCGGAGTACCAGGAGTAAACCCACACAAGTACTGGAGGAACATTTTACTACTACCTACCACTACTACTACGACTACTAGTACCAGCTTCCAACAGTGGTTGGTAACATTTTGGCACATCTATGAGTGTTAACAAAATAAATCTTACTTAAAGCCATAACATGAACTCTTTGATGAAGAGCAAACCTACAGCTTGTAGGAATGTACAGGAACTGTGACATCACAGTGAGCCAGTGTTGGAAAAAACTCTCTGAAACCGAGCGTTTGTTTCAGTTTGCTCACTTCCAAATACACAAACCGCGTGTTATATGAAATGTTGGCATAGTTTAACACAAGAATACAACATTCCAAGTACATTTATAGGTAATAAAAGTGGAAAAAGGCACAACAGGTCCCCTATAGAGGCATTTCATTATAAAATACTGGCATCTTGCGTTGCGGTGAAGTGTAGATGCACCTAATTATTATAGATACACCGACCCATTCTGTTTTGTACTAAGTGGAACCTCAAATGAGATGAAGCCGCTTGATTCATCTGCATCTCCATTTGCCACTCTGTGCTCTGGACACAAAGTCAATTATTGTTTCTGCCCTGAATTGTGTGCCTTTTGGGAAATTCGCTGGCTTTTAGCTCTATTATATTGGATGGGTGCAAATGGATTCACACTCTGCAATGTTCTTGAAGAAAAAAATGTGTGGACAGGAAGTTTGTCACGCGAGAAAAAAAAAAAAAACATAACAATGCTGCATTTTTTTGTGCTATACCAAAACGGAACATGAGGATGCTGTGTCATGTATGGGTGATGGAGGTGCCATGTTCATCACAGACCAGAGGAGACTTGTCACCTACGTTCTGATCAAATATATCAGCTCCCAGCTCTGATGGAAAAAAAAAAAAAGAGTATCCTTTGAAGTTGCACAAAAATTCTCCCATCACATAAGAGCCCTGCAGACTGAGACAGCCAGTGAATGAAAAAAAAAAGATGTGATTGGAAACCTGGTAAGCTAATGAGTTTGTGCTTTTATCTTCTCAATTTCTACAGGCTTTTGTGGCGAGGCCTTTGAGGCATCTCTATGCCAGGTCCCCTCATCATGTTCTCATTGTGCCCCTGTGAATGTGTGTGTGTGTGTGTGTGTGAAACTTTAGGGACTCCAGCTTGCAACATTTCTACATGGAAGTGACGAAGAGGACAGGAAAATTGATATTGTTGCAAAGAAATTAAGATAGAAGAGGAGAGACAAATTTAGTGTAAAAAGTCATCTAGTCTGCATGGGAGCTACAGTACGGTATAACAAGTCATAACACTTGTTCAAAGACGCATGAAACTGTTGTCCTCATTCCTCCGCCTCTCCTCTCTGGAGTCAGCATCAGCCATAAACATCAGTAACTATTACGACTCCGATACTCCAATAAGCTTTGTACTAAAATGGCATTTTAGAAATGTGAGTAGTATCAATGGCGGACTCATACTGAGTCATCTCTCTCTCTCTCTCGTCTCCTTTACTTTACCTGGGTCTTGGCCAGCTGCAAAGCTATGCAATAAAAATGGCTCTACAAACAAAAGAGAGACTTTACACTCGGGAGTTATTCAAATTATTGAAGGGGCAGTGACCGCAGCGCTTATTTGAGCTTAAGATGCTGGCTGTTGAGATTTGCTGGCAGCAAATCTAGAGGCTGGTTAAGTCTTCAGGCATGTCCAATTCCATCCATTCAACCATTAATGCCTTAGAGTAGACCGGGGGAAACATTAAGAGCCCTCAGAGAGACCAGGGTCCCTTTCCTCCTCTAAACTCACTGCTGCCTGTGCCAGGCCTCAATGAAAATTCTTACACATGACAAAACAGTACAGTACAGTACGCCCTGCTCCTCACCGTATACGCTATTGAAGTACTTTTTTCAATCTTGATTATAACAACCAACTGTAAGCCTTCGTCCATCTCATGGACCAAACATCAGCCACAACAACACTGATTCATCTTATCTAATGATGTATCAAACATAGTGTACAGCAGGGGTCTCAAACTCAATTTACCTGGGTGTCACTGGAGCTAGGGTCTGGGTGAGACTGGGCCGCATCAGGTTTTCCAAAAAAAACCAACAAAAAACGGAAAAATGAATAAACTTTGCTTTGGTTCCGATTTTCTACAAGAAAAGCTCTGATAAAACATTCCACTGTTGTCAAATATCTTATTTTTCTACACAACATAAGATGATAAATAAATAAACTAATCGAGAATAAAGACAATCAATCAATCAGTAATAAGTAAATATAATAATAATATTAATAATAAAACGGCAAATAATAAAAACTTAAGAAACTACATATATTTGGTGGGTAGACAAATTATTTTTTTCAGATTAAAATTAACAGTATTAACAGTTATTTAACCTTTAACATGAACATTAATCAAACGTAACATTTTTTTTGGGTACATGATACCATACAGCATCCATATCAAACTAACATTAAACTTTCATATCAAGGCGGGGCCTCAAACTAGTGTCCTGCGGGCCACACTTGGCCCGCTTGCCGCGTGTTTGAGACCCCTGGTGTACAGTAATACCTCATTTATCAGTGATAAGTGAATTGCCCCTCTTCATAAAAGGAACATTTTAGTTTATATTGTTGTACGGTGGTTTAGTGGTTAGCATGCAGGCCTCACGGCTAGGAGACCCGAGTTCAATTCCACCCTCGGCCATCTCTGTGTGGGGTTTGCATGTTCTCCCCGTGCATGTGTGCGTTTTCTCTGGGTACTCCGGTTTCCTCCCACATTCCAAAAACATGCTAGGTCGCCAGCCAATCACAGGGCACATATAGACAAACAACCATTCACACTCACATTCATACGTATGGACAATTTGGAGTCGCCAATTAGTATATTATATTATATAGTTATATTCTGTAAGTTTGAAAAACAGTTCTACAGTTTCATGAAATGTTATTTAAAATCCAATACTATTGTGCCAGTTATGGATCATCTGTTTAATTGGAATGTACATTTAATTGTCTAATTAATTGCCATGTTGTCATGTTAATCATTAGTGCATATATGAGATTTCCAGTGTAAATTAGCATCAAGCTACCACTTTTTTTTATGTATTATGTTTATATTGAATGTTAAAGGGAAATGATTTTGTAAGACATTATTGGCACGCTTTACTTCTGCATGTTCAGTTTTATAGTGCTTCAAAGTAAAGGCTGTGAAATGGAACTCAGCTGGAGCCTTAATTGAGAACCTGTTATCTGTCTGCTGAGCTGGCAAGTAGAGACCAAACGTTAGTGGGAGCGGTATAGAAAAGCTTTACAGACACTTTTTGTTCAAATAAATATAAAAAAATGTACCGTCCCTGAAATGTGCTGGAACACCGTGTTATTTTGTACAACCTCAAATTCAAACGGCAAAGTCTTCTCATGAAATATAAGATATTTAAGTTAAATATTTTCTGAAATTTGGGCTGCGTGCTTGTCATTAATTCACATAAAATTTAAAATGCAAAGTATACATGTAGCACTGTTAAAAAGACCATCATTCTTTATCATTCAATGTTTTTAAGCATTGAGATTTCACACTTTGTTTCATTGAACGCACCACAATTGCCATGAGACACAGAAGTGTTCTACACCGTGACTCCGATTCCACATGTTCATGAATGAATATTGAATATGAACGTTTTATAATTTACAATGTGTTTAATTAACATGTGTGAGCGAGAATGGGGGGGGGGTGGTTTCTTTAAAAGTCACTTTTATTGCAGACCTTGATTTGGCATCGGAGTAGAACGTTAATGTCAAGCAAGCAGCAAGGTTTGAAGTAGGAGTGAGCCATGTATCAAACGTAGATATTTTTATTTGCGTCTCAATTACTCGTTGGTTGAGATTCAGTCAAGAGTGCCTCTGCCAAGAAGTGAGCTTCATTTTCACTGAAATGCTTTAATACTTGGACTTAGACTTTATTGATCCACCGGGGAAATCGCTTGCTTACAGTAGCTCGGCTGAAGGAAAAAAAAAGACACACTCTTAAATAAAGTGCTATGCAATATGAATAAAATATAGTAGACAAAAAAACAGATAAATACAAAGAATATAAAACAATATTTACAAAGGTCAATCGAAGTTTTATGCACTTTATGCAATTATCTTTTATTTTCTTTTTGAAGCGTTCACTATGTGAACGGAACTGCAGGAGTCTGCTAGAGAATTAGCTCGCTGCCACGCTATTGGAGTGGATGGGTGGCGTTGTCCATGATGGACACCAGTCTATCCAGTGCACTTCAGTTACTAGTACTACTTAATTAACTGTTACCAGTAATTCCATGTATTTTTAATGAATAATTAATCAACTAAATGACTGTATTGCCCATCCTGTATGTATTTTTTGTACATATATGCACTTAAAAGAGCTTTAAAGACTGTGGCGTTGATGTATAGAGTCTAAGAATGAAATATATAGAGACCACCCAGGCCTCTGTGTAATTCACATACTGTAGGTACATTTACACACATCAACACACACACACGGTGATCCTACGAGGCTCAAGGTTGTCGTGCTTATTGAATATATCAACCTAACCACTGATGTCATTGATCAAAAAGCCAATTCCAGTTCTATTATTGCGTTAGAGGTTAAAACAATTGCCAAATGACTTTGTAAGGTGCACTCACTTGGTAAACACATCTGAGATCCATTAAAAACCTTGGAGATTATCAAGGCCCAGTCCAACAATTTGCGGAGATTGCTCTAAACGCCTTGCTTGTGACCTTCCTGGCACATACATGAAAGTCAATGGGGATCCACAGGTGCTGCCCCCCCCCGTCCGCAGCTCAATTCAATGGCTGACTACTTCCTTGTCTCCTCCCTTCCAAAAACTCATGCCGTGTTCTTATCGATACCTCGGACTCATTCCAATAGTTTACATGTGCCGTAGGCTTGACAACTGACCTCTGAGTAAGGAACATGGATATTTTCCACAGGCTTCATCATAATGCACAGCGTCTCCTGCACTGATTAATGATTAATTAATTAACTGGTTAATGTGGATGGGAGGATCAATGTGGTCGTCTCGTACCACATTGAAATGTTCGGGAAAAGGCTCAGTTCTGTTAAAGTGAATGGTGGCTGGTGTGTTGAGTCAATGAAGATAAAGGGATATGCCATATTAAAGGGATAGTTTGGATTTTTTTTTTTTTGCCATTAAAACTGACCTATTATGCTCATTTTCCAGCCCTTTGTATTGATTTGTTGACTCCTATAGAGCAGCTACACACAATAACCCCCACAGAAAGCGTTCTAGTTCTTCCAGAATCTGCACCTAATCAGTTGTATTTCTTTGGATTTTGTGGTTTGAGCGAAAATTGTCTGTTTTAATGTATTCCACCCAAGGCCCGCCTCCAGGCACACTCCACGCCACTCTGCATTGAAATAGTTCTGGTTTGTGCTGCTAATTTTATAGAAGTTGCTAAATGGTACATATATGAGTTGATAATAATAACTGATAAAAACAGTTAGGACACTGATAAACTGTTACTTATTGTTTGGACCTTCTGACTCTTCCACACAACCAAGTAACATTGGAAAAGCGTAGGGGTTCAGCAACTTTGTCGGCTAGTCCAGATGCATCGTGGCTCATGGCGTCTTTAGGGAATTGTAAACAAATGTGGCGTTCCCATTTCGAGGCAACGCTAGAAAATAAACAGCAGAGCAGCGCTTGGGGGAGGGTGAGGGAAGCGGAGCTTTGGGGAGGGCAGAGAGTTTATATATGAATAAATCCGCCCTTTTGTGACATCACAAAGGGACAGTTTTACCACGCCTTTTGAAACCAAGCGTTTTGAGCCATCCCAAATTTATTTCAGGGCTCACTTCCAAATGCACAAACCTCATTATATGAAACATTGGCATCGTTTAACATTAAGAATACTACTTTTTGATTACATTTATAGGTCTGGAAAAAGTCCCCCTTTAAAACAACAAAATTTGTCAAAATGAGTGCTTTTCACAAATAGCTGTTTTTCTCCTTTTCTTGTTGAGAATTGATATTTTGCTGAAACTTACCTATGTTCTTTTTTTCTAATGAAAGATGCGAGTCTAACCTTTCTTTTGCCCTAGAACACAATATTCTGTGTGCCTTGAAAAATTAGTCAAATACATCAAAAAATGGGCAGTACCGAGAGAGTATTATTGAGTGCTAATTTGCATATACCTCTCTCTGATAAACAAATTCCAGGTTTGTACTGGGGGGGGGGGGGGGGGGTCTGTATTCATTTAGTGCTCAACAATCAACACATCTCTGCAGTGGTAACTGCCATAAATGTGATTGAAGGGGGAAGGGCGGGGGTGGGGGGGGGGGTGGCCTTTTTTACCGCGCATGGAAAATAGAGCAGTAATTGAAAGACAAGTCGTAAACAATTTTTATCAGTTGGTAGGAAGAAAATGTTTCCTATCTGCTACGTATATGGGGAAGGTCAAATAGAGTGCAGGTTTAAGGTCCTCTTTATGGCTTAGGGTTCTGGATCCGAGTCCTCCAAAGAGGAAAAAAAAGCAATGCATGCATACATGTGTGTACTTATATGCATGCATGTTCTCAATGAATCAATAATAAAAGTAAAGGAAGTACACACATTCATTTGTATAGATTAAAATATGGAAATCTAAGGCATTTTTTAAACAGGTTGTTTAAACGGGGTATTTCGCTACATTATCATCCCAAACATACTGTAGCTGAGGAAGCTTTAAAAAGCTCCTGAATGCATGTGTACAATAAGGAGCACATACATTAAAAGAGTAATAAACATGCATCTATAGTAAGGGTGTGGAAAATAATCGATATTAATCGATATTAATCGATATTAATCGATATTAATCAATATTAATCGATACATCGATGAGCGATGTGAGTGCATGGACTCATTCAGCGTGTATGGATGCAATTCACGGATGAAATCGAGATTCATCGCAATGTGTTTGTGGGTATCCGTAAAATCCGATGCAAGCGTTGTTTTATTAATGTTCAACTTCACCTCATATGCTGTTCCCCAGGTGCAGTGAATGCACCATTATTATTTCGCGTTTTGTATTGAATACGGACGGAAGCCGTGAGGCACATACAACTACTAGTAAAACAACATGGACGTTGACACGTAAGCAGCAGCGAGGAAGTTTCTATATTTAACCCCCCCCCCCCCCGCAACATTCAACATTCATTCTCAAAGAACAGCAGAAAGCTCAACAAAACAGCCGTCATTTGCAAAGAATGCCACGTTAACACGCACTACAAACATGCAGACCCCCATAAAAAAGGGGACACCACTACACGGACAAGTCTACCGCCCCCATTTTTTCCCCTTTGCTTATTTGCATCATGGTGAATTGCATCAATTCGCAAGAAATTGCACCATATCATATAGGATTGCATTGATGTGAACTAAATGATTATCGTAACGCATCGTATCGTTGGTGCGCCGTATCGTATCATATCACGAGAAAATTTCATATATCGTTAAAATATGGTATCACTGCCAGTGCATCGAGATGTGTATCGAATGGATCTCAGTGCTGAGATTCACACCCCTAATCCATACAGGAGGTTTATACTACATGCATCGAAAGCTCCTGGAAATGGGAGGAAAAATAAGTAAATAATAACTCATTGGAAAATATATCAAAGTGTTTATGTGGATAAATGTGTAAATGCAAAAAATAAATCCATCCTTAGGACTACAATAGTATGACTGTGCAGTAGTTTATCTTAGTGTTGTTACATAGTCACAGCTTATTGATTTTAAGCAAGTGCACAGATGGTGTCAAGCGACTGCAGTGCATATAAAGAGTTGTGAAAACTGCAATTATTATAAAGACTCAATTCAGCCCTTTTTCAGAAGTGTAATGGAAATTCCACAATAGTCCCAACGTGCTTAGTGACAATATAAAAGCTTATCTTTATGTTCAGATGCACCAAGACAGTAATCATCACTGGGAGTGGGTGACGGATACTTTCGAGGTATAAATGTTGAATGTTCCTGTTTACCACTGCAGAGAATTACTTCTTTGTATGCCATGCGTTTGCCATGTGCAATTTTTCTGTCTCATCTCGCCGTTTGTGGTACATTCCTCTGTATTTGTCTCAAGTGCTGACTGCAACTTTTATTTTCGACCACACGGGGTGAATTTTACTTATTCACAAATCTCCAAATACTTTGAAAATATGCGCCATCGGGACGTTCTTACAGAAATTGTAAAGTTATGTAAAAAAATGCAATTAAAAAATCAACATATTAACTAAGACTAATTAATTAATCATAATTAATTTGACATGGCTCATAGAAATAATACTAAGTGAGTAGGAAATGTGTGCTTTTTCTACCGCTTTTCCTCATGAGGGTCGCAGGGGGTGCTGGAGCCTATTCCAGCTGTCTTTGGGCAAGAGGCGGGGTACACCCTGGACTGGTCGCCAGCCAATCACAGGTCACATATAGACAAACAACCATTCACACTCACATTCATACCTATGGACAATTTGGAGTGGCTAATTAACCTAGCATGTTTTTGGAATGTGGGAGGAAACCGGAGTACCCGGAGAACATGCAAATTCCACACAGAGATGCCCGAGGGGGGAATCAAACCAGGGAGTCCTCGCTGTCTGTCCTGCGCGCTAACCACTCGACCACCGTGCAGCCGAAAAATAAGAAAAATACTGAAACATGCAATTTTGTTACGTTAAAGAGCCAAAACAATGAGCAATTGTCAACACCCTGGACTGGTCGCCAGCCAATCACAGGGCACAAACAACCATTCACACTCACATTCATACCTATGGACAATTTGGAGTCGCTAATTAACCTAGCGTGTTTTTGGAATGTGGGAGGAAACCGGAGTACCCCCCCCCCCCAAAAAAAACCATGTATGCACGGGGAGAACATGCAAACTCCTCACAGAGATGGCCCAGGATGGAATTGCACTCGGGTCTCCTAGCTGTGAGGTCTGCGTACTAACCACTAGTCCACCGTGCAGCCTATGTTTTGGACAATAAAGTTATTCATTCATTCATTTTCTACCGCTTTTTCCTCACCAGAGTTGCGGGGTTGCTGGAGCCTATCCCAGCTGTCTTCTACACCCTGGACTGGTGGCCAGCCAATCACAGGGCACATATAGACAAACAACCATTCACACTCACATTCATACCTATGGACAATTTGGAGTCGCTAATTAACCTAGCGTGATTTTGGAATGTGGGAGGAAACCGGAGTACCCGGAGAAAACCCACGCATGCACGGGGAGAACATGCAAACACCACACAGAGATAGCCGAGGGTGGAATTGAACCCTGGTCTCCTAGCTGTGAGGTCTGCGCGCTAACCACTCCACCGCCGTGCCGCCCAATTCAGCAACACGGATGTGTAATATTTCAAGCTAAATATCTGTTTATTAACTTTGAGTCTGGACTAATTCACTTGGAAAATCATCGTGTCAAACGTCATCGTGTTGAGAAAAATCTTCCGAAGCAGCATCCATGGAATACTCCCGATAATGTAGGTAAACACAGCAAAGATTAAAGCCAGCAGAATAAGTCAAAAGAGCAATGATCTGCCCGGCGCGAGGAACATTATTACTGACTATAAAATATTTCATCACTTAACGATAGGAAGTGAAAAAAAAAAAGATGTGGAAGAAATGTAATTATTGCCTCCAGGGAGCAGAGCGAGAGCCGAGGTTATAATGGTAACAATGAGCCAAAACCTCAGCCGATAGATTATCTCTCACATAAGACGGGCTTTTAAAGCATGAGAAGTCTTTTCATGAGAAGATACACAACATGACAATGAGCCGAAATTGTATTTGACAGGCTGTCAAAGTCTGCATGTTTGCCACTTTTTGAAGGGAAATAAGTTGACCTTTTTTTCACAGGGATGTACATATGTGTATGCGGCTGCGGTGTGAAGGTCTTAAATGACGCATGGTCGGCCATCATTCGTCATCACAGCAACACTGGATGCTTTTCATTGTGGTGGTGCAGCCGCAGACGCACGACTCCAACAGATGGCAACATTGCTCCTTCGTCATGGCGGCAGCTTTGGATGCGTGCCAGCGAGGTACGGGGCTTCTAGACAAACCTTCCCAAGTAAAAACAGCCATCAAATGCAAGTGTGGGCGATGATGATGTGACTAATTGTTGCCATAGTGATCTGGTCTTTGAGATGACGTCTGACGGTGAAAGACTCATGCAGAGGAACAAGAAGCGAGAGAGAGAGAGACAGAGAGAGAGAGACAGTCTGAGGAAGGAAAAAGGGCTAATGCTTCACGTGGGAGAAGAGAAATGAGTGAAGTGACCCTTTAATGTAAGGTCAATTCAATGTCCTGCAGTCAATTCAGCGATGTAAATACCTTTTCGATTCATTTAGTCAAGAACTGGCCTTCATCCTTTGAGACTATTAGTTCTCATTCCACAATTACTGCTGTTCAAAATGGATTTAAAGCAACAAAAAAAAAGGTCACAGTCAAGGTTACGGCCATTTTTTTAATCAGAAAGGTGTTAAAACTGCTCACACAAAAGCGATTTTCCATCTTGCATGAAATTATATAAGTAGTAAAGGCTTTATTCATGTTATTATTGAGACGTCACGCGTGAGGAAGCTGAGTGTTTGTTTGGGTGCAGTGTGTGTTTACATTGTGCTCAGGAGACACTTGGCCACAGACTGTTGCATCAGCCCTTCCTATTGTTTAATAGGACAATGAACACTGCCAGTAAAAACAAGAGAGAGAGCGAGTGAGAAAAAAAGAAAAAAAAAAAAGACAGCGGACGAGGACAAGAGCATAAAAAAGGAAGAGGCTCTTCATTTCAACAGAATAACATACCGTTGCCTTTTTTTGTTGGAAAAATCGTGCTAATCCAGTTTTCCCCAATGGTCAAGGTCAGCTGTTTAATAAGACAGATACGCATCACCGCAGGGTTCATATTTCCCCTCGGCCACTATCTAAGAGCCCGCAGTACTGTTGTGTTATGTATTATCACTTAGAAGCCGCCAGTGGTGTGGCAAACTGTGCCACGCCGCGGCTTGTCACGGCGCTGTGTGTCATATGACAACCTACCGCCTTGCAATAGTTTCCACTGAGGCTGGATGATAAGAGGCGAGTGCTAGATAAGATGTCTCCTATTCTGGAGGTGCCAGGAGCTCATGCCATTTACAAGGGAAGAGCTGATCATTTTTAAAAATAACGTCAGAGCTGCCATGACTGTGCATCAGCGTGAGACGCATTTGTTTTCCCCGCCAGGAAGTGCGCTTCATGTCTGGAATAATGTCGTCAATGGCGGTTGGTTATTAATTTATGCTTTTTAGTGCATGTGGCAACCGCTGCACGTGACCAATCAGAGCTCACACCTTGGACTGCAGTGTGCACGACCGGTCTTCACTCCCACACGGTCGTTAAATGACAGTGAAGTGACAAGTCCTGACGATTCTGACATGATACGTCTTCGCCTGAACAGAATTTGTCAGCGACGCTCCATCGTCACTGTGCCACCTGTCAGAGTGCTCCTGCTACCTGTCACAAGAAAAAAAATGAACTTTTCATTCCCCACAACACCACATATTAATACTGGGAATATCTCATATTTAATGCTAATACTTTTCCCACCTTGCAATAAGAGAATGCGACGCATGCCCGACTGCCCTTGCTGTCCGCTCGCTACGTTTACAGGACAATTTGTTTCTGCAACAGCCTCTCAGTGTGAGTGTGTTAAATTAGTGGGGCGTGTGTGGAGACCTGTGTGGTAAATCACAGTCACTGCTGTGTGTGTGTGTGTGTGTTATTAACAGTGAATGTGTATACCAAGTATCCCTTGAGTTGTGTAAACAAACATGAATGAATCACAGCATTAAGTACACTTGCACAAACAAATTAGCTGTTATAAAAGAGCAATCCGCAAAGGTTGCATTGAGGCAACTGGACTCTCGGTGTTGAAGATGTTTCACCTTTCGTGCACTTGGAGAAAAGGGCCGCTACTATGGAATATGGTGCGGATTTTCTCCAAACACAACAACACCAATACCATCACACAGAAGCTGGTTCACCCCAAGGTCAAAATTCCAAGAATCTCATCAATGTTGCTTATAGAGCGCAATAAACGAAACGACCCCTACACAGACGTACGGCTCAACATATACGAGGGCAGTTCATTCGGGCCCTGAGTCAGCAGTTCAATTGTATGTCAAAATGAAGAGACATTTGAGGACAAAGATGTCAGAATTCTGGAGGACCCGCTAAAGAGGGATCACCTATCATCTGCTTTTAACATTAACTCCCCGATTTTTGTCTCGGGGTGGCCCACTAACAAGATGTTTGGCCACCAGAGGAGCGGATGACCTATTTTTTGGCTGGTTGTTCACCAGCCATGCTGGGCTACAATAACACCAACAATCATATTGCGACCCGATCGCCCACCTTGGACACACCCACCATGGAATTAAGCGTTGTAATCTAGCGTTTTTAGCGTTCTTCAAAAGATGCATACAACATTCTAACTACATTTATAGGTCAGAAAAGTGGAGTGGGGAAGAAGGACGAAGTAAGAAGCACAAAAACTGTACCACTTCCACACCCAATGGGAGGAAAATATGTCATCAAACATGCCATGGTTAACTATATGCGATGTGATGATAATCAATAATATAGTCTTTTAACTTGTAATATTACTGACGCCCAGCTGCCAGAATACTACATATAAATTGTTTTTTCAATAATAATTTCAATAATTTTCGAATAATAGTCCATAGTCAACTACAAATACTTCACTAGAGTACTTCAATAGAGTGGGGAAGAAGGACAAAGTAAGAAGCGCAAAAACTGTACCACTTCCACACACAATGGGAGGAAAACTATGTTGTCAAAAATGCCATGGTTAACTATATGCGATGTGATGATAATCAATAATATCATCTTTTAACTTGTAATATTACTGACGCCCAGCAGCCAGAATACTACATATAAATTGTTTTTCAATAATAATTGTAATACTTTTCTAATAATAGTCCATAGTCAACTACAAATACTTCAATAGAGTACTTCAATAGAATGGGGAAGAAGGACGAAGTAAGAAGCGCAAAAACTGTACCACTTCCACACACAATGGGAGGAAAACTATGTCGTCAAAAATGCCATGGTTAACTGTATGCGATGTGAAGATAATCAATAATATCATCTTTTAACTTGTAATATTACAGACGCCCAGCAGCCAGAATACTACATATAAATTGTTTTTCAATAATAATTGTAATAATTTTCGAATAATAGTCCATAGTCAACTACAAATACTTCAATAGAGTACTTCAATAGAGTGGGGAAGAAGGACAAAGTAAGAAGCACAAAAACTGTACCACTTCCACACACAATGGGAGGAACGATGTTTGAACCACAATGTAACTATGGATGACTGTACAACATTTTAAACATATACATCCGGTGTTGCCAATTTGACGATTTTGTCGCTCGATCTGGCAACATTCCAACCCCCCTTAACGACTAGTGACAAATCTAGTGACTTTTTCTGGTGTCGTTGGGCAGTTTTCTGGTATTTGGGGACTCGGAAGTGAGAGCACAGTAGCGACTCTTGATGGGTTCGCTCTGCTGAAAGGAGTCACAAGCCAGCAGTGTACAGTCAGCTTCCGCAGCACATTGCCTGAATAAAATAGGAGGGTGTGTTTGTACAGTATTTTATTGTTAGCCTGTGTGTCTTAGTTTGCAGACTACTTCCTGGTACTTATGTAGGATGACATAAGATTTATCTACAAAATGTATTACTTATTTATATATATGTATCCTAACGGACTTGCTTGCCTATTTCCCCACATGAGCGGTAACGTATACAGGGCAATGTGAATCATCTAATCTAAGGGTAAAGACTATATATAGTGTAGTGTGTAGTGTGTAGAGACTTTTCTTGAAAAATGCAAGGCTTTAATTTGCAAGGAACACTCCCTAATAACAATCCGCTAAGGCTTCATTAACGTGTAAACTCTACCTAAGCCTCTCGTGAGTCTTTAGAGTGTTTCCAAAATAAGCGAGGGAAGGTTCTTGTGAGGACTTAATGTATGATCCAATCTGTGCGACTTGTTTGAAACTTTGTTTCATTCTTTGCAGGCAGTAGTGGAGCGAGCTGTCTGATTCCGGTGGTGGTGGGGGAGTGGGGGGGACGGGTAACCCTTAGAACTATCCTGCTTTCACTGTTTGCTTTTCAAGAGGGGCGCAAAGCTAATTAGACAGCTGGTGTTGAGCCAATTTAAGTCCCCTCAGTCGGCTGTTTAGCCACTTTCTGCATAATACAGATGTGGTTGTTGTTGTCATTGTGCGATGTCTACATGGTCACAACTTGCCTTTTCATTCATAGTGCAAGAGTAATTTGAAAAGCTGTCCGTAATTGGTTTGTCAATTCTTAATCACTTAACCATTTGGAATTAAGGCCAACCAAAAAATTATTATGCATGTAAAGACGTTGTTGTTAATTGTTTAAATGGAAGCAAGCAGCTCCGGGAAATAAACTGACTGCTCCACTTCAACTCTGACTGTAATTACTGACAATGAAAGTACAAAGTACGCTTGCAGTGATATTTTCCAGAAAAGACACTACAGCTTTAAAAAAAAAAATATTAACCTTCAGTGCATTAGAGTGATGTCTAAATCCAACCACTCATTAATGAAACCACATTACACAATGACTCAAATATGAATATGAAGTCAAACCTTGGTTAGCATACACCCCGGTTTTTGGTTAAAGTAAAAAAATGACACCAAACATTTGCGTTGATTTGTTTACATTTTTCAATTATCATAGAATAAGGCTTGTTGTGTTAACTATACACTGCGTAAGGGGTTCTTAATAACGTTTTTAATCACAAAACATCCTTGTTAGCATTCTTTTAGCATGCTAATAAAATGGAAGCCACCCCAAAAGTCAGCTCCGTCACCCGTCTATCAATTTTGTTTTTTCCTACTTTTGTGTTCCATGTTTATATAGCCATAGAACACATTGAAAGATCACTCAAAACGGTCTCCTGCACTGGAAAACATTGCAGCGACATTATTTCAGGGGAATCTAACTTCTATTCTAGAGCACAGTGGACCAGTACATGTTGTTGTAGCCATAGCAGTCAATTATGAAAAAAAACTAGCATGTGTAGGTGAAAGTACGCCGTTCTTGATATATGTTTTACGTGGGTGCACATTAATGTTACATGAGAAATGCAACATGGAGCCTGTTTGACATCTTGTAGAGATTGGGCTGTTATGCAACTGAGCGGTTTGCAATTGAACACATTCGCACTCACGCCAAACAGAGGTACAGTACACCTGAGGCTCCATTTTACGTGAGCGTAGGAGGAAACAGGACAAGTGGCCAAGGCCGACGTATTGATGAGGAGAACATGCAAAGCCCACGCAGAGTTGTTCCAGCTGGGTGATGGCTGGAAATCTATTGATTGTTGACACGATGTGCTTTGTCGAGACTTATCAATCGATGATGCACACATAATGAGCAGAAATGCAGCATCAATGACCCACTGCTTTATAAATGCTCATCAACTGCGGGGAAGACCATTCATTAGGAGGCTGAATGAGGAACAGAAATGCAGAATGAGTGCAAATGTTATCTATACAAAAACAATACAATTTTGTGCAATATTGTACAATTGTACTGAATTGTACTGAAAACTGAGGCGTTCATAAACCGGTGTTCCAAGGTGTTCCCGTTAATGATATTCATTATCTCGGACTCTGACTGAAGTTTCAAAAGTATCAATATTTGGATTTGAGAATGGATTTTAGCACCGATTATTCTGATACCCGTTTGAATAATCGGCGATCATGAGTTCTGCAGACCCAATCAGCACCAGGGGTGTGACGAACAGCATAACCTGCCACGATACATCAACCTCAAACAATGCACAACGATGAGCCAATTCAAGAAACAATACAAGCAGTTGATGTTTCCTAAATACAAGTACAGAAGTATTTTTTATTATTAAAAAAAACAAAAAAAAAAACCTAAACTGTATTATGGAAAGCAGGAAGTGAACAAATGTAACAATTACTGATTGTAAAAGTACCAGATGGAGGTGTAGGATTTAATAAGCTTTGCTTCTTCCTACTCCTTTCGGACATGTAGAACTGGGAACTAATTATGTGATGCATTCAATTGTAATCTGATGCATGTTCAAATTAAATAAAACCATTACCATTACCATTACCTCCCTGTGCATGCGTGGGTTTTCTCCGGGTACTCCGGTTTCCTCCCACATTCCAAAAACATGCTAGGTTAATTAGCGACTCCAAATTGTCCATAGGTATGAATGTGAGTGTGAATGGTTGTTTGTCTATATGTGCCCTGTGATTGGCTGGCTGGGGACCAGTCCAGGGTGTACCCCGCCTCTCGCCCAAAGACAGCTGGGATAGGCTCCAGCACTCCTCGCGACCCTTGTGAGGAAAAGCGGTAGAAAATGAATGAATGAATGAACCATTACCCTTACCATTACCATTACCATTACCATTACCATTTCCATTACCATTACCATTACCATTACATTACCATTACCATTACCATTTCCATTACCATTTCCATTTCCATTACCATTACCATTACCATTACCATTACCATTACCATTTCCATTTCCATTACCATTACGTTACCATTTCCATTACCATTACCATTACATTACCATTACCATTGCCATTACCATTTCCATTACCATTTCCATTACCATTACCATTTCCATTTCCATTACCATTACCATTACCATTACCATTTCCATTACCATTACCATTACATTACCATTACCATTACCATTACCATTTCCATTACCATTACCATACATCACACTTGGCTTTCCCAACGCCAGCACTTTTAAAACCTCAGTAAAACCAATTTGTTGACATGGGTGCATATTAGCGCTTCGTTAGATTAATTATCACATTAGTCCCTACTATGAGGGCTGGCTGGGAAATACTATACTTTTTACTAAATACTCACTGATGAGGATGAAAGATGTCCTGTGATTGACTGGTGACCAGTACAGAATGTAGTCTGCATTCCCCTGAAAGTAAGCTGGGATACACTCCAGCTCCTTGTAACCCTGAACGGGATAAGTCACAGAAGATGGATGGATGGAGTTCACTAAGCTGCGTTTCACTGAAGGCACATTTAAATGTAAGAGATGTTTCTACTTTCCTGATAACCCCCAAAACATCTAAATCAGAAGTTGATTATTACTGTAGAGAATTATCTTAATGACTTCATGCCAATGTTGTACTTCAGACGAGGACCTCCCTCAAGAACCCTTCACCCTGAGCAGTCGGGCCACAGAGAGCAAGAGACAGCAAAGAGGACTCAATTAGCAGTATGCGATGGTGATGCTGCAAATGGAATATTCAGCAGTGGCTTGACATCTAGCCAATAGAATATGTATTTTTTTTTCTGAAGGACAAAAATGAAGGTAGCATTTTTAAACAAGCAGGAAGCAATCCATGTCGGGAAAGCAAACTCAAGTAAAAAATAATTAAGGTTACACAGCAGGGGTCTGAAATTCATGGCCTTCAGTTTTATATTCATATATTGTGGAGTCCCATAAGTGATGGTCAGAGGCACTTTAGGCTAAAATACACAAGGACGGGAGTTGTGGGGGGAGTGGCGGGGGCGTCACTAGACAGAACACAAACTACAATGATGGAGCGACCATAAAAAAAACAACCTGACTATACAATTACTAACAACTATGTTACACCCAGCAGCTTCCGCAAGGCCAAACACGATCTAATTGACGTTTTTAAAAATTACTTTTACACCTATTTAGGCAATTAGTTTGTTCTTTTTTAGTTTTTTTTTGTTTGTGCTAAATATCCAGCTCCTCCACACAACCAGCTACACAACGCTGGCATTTATAAGTACACATACAGTTTATCCCCAACATATGAAGAGCTTGCAACCAAAAGGCGCTAAATCCAATTTTCACTAAGTTGCATGTTTTTCACGAGTTTAATAGACCTCTGTCATGTGTATCCAAATCACATATTTTGGTCTTGAAATCATTTTAAAAAATATGAAAAAAAGTGATATGAAATTTATGCTTTCAACCAAAATGCGCTATTTCCATTTCAGATTTCAACCAAAAGGAGCTAAATCCCTTTCTTTATTCTTTATTCTGATTGGCCCAAGTTTCCAGAATACAATTGGCACTGCACATACAGAAAGCCAGTATCAGTGCGCATCCTGTTTTGTTTGTGTACATTAAGTACACGTATGATAGTTACAGTATGTTATGCAATTCAGGAGAACACAAATTGTGTTTTTACAGTATTCTATAACATGGATGTTTTTTTACGCCGTCTTTACGACACCTCCAACTTTCATGAGAAACATTATTTTACTTGTACTAAAAAACATACAATGTAAAGAGTTTGTAATGAGATGATTTTTGTCACTGTCACCTTCATGGTGCAGTCAAATATGAGCACTGCTTTTAATAAAAATTTTAATAATTTAATTAATAATAATTATTGTGTACTGTATGTTGAGAATGGCTTCTGTGTTGTAATTATTTTATTAGCATAGCACATTAAAGCACCTTATATTCTTTTACAACAATGCCATTGAAGAAGTTAAAGGTGACTTCAAATTTATTTCAGCCAAAAGGCGCTAAATCCGAAAAAAAATTCATTTAAAAAAATATATAAAATACATGGTGTGTGCAGGATTTTTATAACATGCATTTTTATGACCTATATTGATAGCTCTTTCATTTGCAATATAGACTTGATGACCAAATAGATTCATATGTGTGTAGTTAAAAATCATTGATTTTCTCGAAATCAGTCAAAATGGATTTAGCGCCTTTTGGTTGCAAGCTCTTCATATAGTTGAATTACACTGAGACGGATAAAGAAGACTTTTTTGTCTCAATGGGTTCAAAGCTGTTGAGAAAAAAAAGTTGCAGCTCTTTTTGTCGGGCAGAATAATACTTTTAGTACAAAATGTTGGGTTTTTTTAAGAAGCATATACTTGATACACTTGTGATTCATGTTTTGACATGCAGCGAGGAGGCACATAGCGTGACAGCTGAATGTATTATCTGGGATTGTGTATTTTCCCTACTCTTACAGTATGAAAAGCCGCCACGGTGGACCGAGTAAACACGTTATGTTTCGATGTTAGCTGTCGCTCTTTGCTTCACTGCCCCATACATAAAGTCACATTACTTTCACATTACTGCACATGACAAACCTTATCAGTGTTTCATAATTGCCCTTTTAAGTTCAAATGTCTACAAATGGAATGTTTTCCGTGAAAAAAGCGGGCAGTGGAAAGCAAGCAACAAAAGCTCATTGTTATGTTTGAGTCACCAAATGCATCACATTTATTAAAGAAATTGTAAAAAAAAAAAATGGAAGCTGTATTTAAAAAAAAGTGAATAACTAATGCACTGGACCAGAGCGTGGTCGGATAAAAGTTGGTGAATGGAGCACGGGAAAAGCTTCAGACACAGGAGTAATTGGTTTCTTTGGGATCTCTGGCAGGGTGTCAACTGAGAGGTTATACAGGGTGACCCAAAAAGATGCGTACCCATATTTTATTCGATAAAAAAAACCATTTTTTAACGAATGTCTTTTCTGTTGCAGGACGTGAAAGGTGAACCTACGGATGATCGTTTTCAGCTATAGTTGCCTCAAAAATGTCTTGGACAAATCAGCAGAAGATATTCTCCCTGGAGATCTATTTTGCGACAAAATCATACCAGAGTGTACAGATTCAGTTTCGAAAACGTTTCCATTGTCGCAACTTTCCACCAAAATCAACGATTGTTAGTTGGGTTACGAAGTTCAGAGAGCATGGGACTGTAGTCAACTTATGTTCTAAAGCCACAGGGGGAACTTATTCAGGCAGGAAAAAGAGTGCAAGGACAGAAGAAAACATTACTGCAGTGAGGGACTCAGTAGGACGCAGCCCTAGGAAATCAGTGCGTAGACGCAGCCAAGAACTCGGAATGACAAGGGAGTCACTGCGGCGTGTTCATCCCGAAAGAGGAGTGTGTAAAAGTGATTGACAACTTTGTCATCAGACGAGTACAGGTTTGCTTGCAACGGAATGGTGGACATTTGGAACACATCTTGGGAAAGCCATAAATTGACTAAAAATTGACAGAAATAGCTGAAACTCTGCTGAATGGTCTTCCATAAACTGAATAACGTGTGGTTGTAATTTGAAATAAATAGCTTTTTAATCAAAGTCACAATTGAAATTTTCATGGGTACGCATCTTTTTGGGTCACCCTGTATTAGACCAAAAGGGACTATGTCTCACAGCTGGCCTGGGAACGCCTTGGTGTCCTCCCGGTGGAGCTGGAGGAGGTGGCCGGGGACCGGGAAGTCTGGGCTTCCCTTCTAAGACTGCTGCCCCCGCGACCCGGACCCGGACCCGGATAAGCGGACGAAAATGGATGGATGGATGAATGGATGCCATTCTCCAGACCATGACACCGATGACAACTGTTAAGGACATCTCACCGTCGCATCACGCTGATCTGTTAATCAATTCCCTCGGAGAAACGACCACCTGAGGTTATTCCACACGGGAAAAACAGCGTGCTACTTTCTCTTTGAGCGTTTCCATTTCATATAATTGAGCTCAGCATAAAAGAGATCAAAAGGAAACAGAAGGGAGAACTAGAGGCAGAGGCCAGTCAAGAAAAAAAAAAAAAAAAGCAATAACCTAAAAGTAATAAAGGATGCACATCTTTAAAAGCAGTCGCATGCTGATTTGTTGGCCTGCGCCTTGGGTGTCTACGCCGGTGCAAGCGCATGTTTTTCGGTTGCCTCTACTTTCATAGTTGCAGTGAAAGAGATGAAAGCTATATTTGGGACGGCGAGCTCTGTGTTTAAATGTGACTCTTTATTTCCTTTGTCAGGGAGGAGGGGGTGGGGGGGGGGAGTCAGATTGCGACCCTGTTAGTCTGTCAGTCATCCCTTCAGCCCAGAGGGAAACAGTCTGTCTTCATCACGCAGCCCTTCCATCCACGGCTGTCCTTTTGTTTTAGACTCTATTCATACAGCATGAAAAGAGGGCTGCACGTCACATTTTCGACGCCCTCTTTTAAGCCTGGTTTTGTCCTTGCGTGGCTTGATTAAGTTGTCATGTATGAAGCCATGTCCTCTTGCGACATAGCAATGTCAAAATGCTCATTTAGTATATATAAATAGGTGTTCATGCTTGGTAAAAAATAAAAATAAAAACAGTCACATTCATTCATATCAAAATAAAGCAATCACAGCTTGCTTTGAAAAAAATACATTTTAAGTGGAAAAGATCTCTGCATAAAATTGGGTCCCGGAAAGGCAGAATAAAGCCATTATTTTATCAAAACTTTCAATAAAATAGAACATAAAATAGAGCTTGACTGAAGAGGTATGATGACAACCATAGAACCAGACATATGTAACAAATGTGAAAAAATTGTTATAGTATATCAATTCCATGAACAAAATCATTCTACCGAGCAAATATGAATTTAAATAGGAAGGGGTAAAAAAAAATGCCCACATTTGGAGACACAGCGCCAATGTATTAGACCCGAGGCCAGTAGTTGGACACCAATGCAAAGAGAAAACATGTGTAGTTAAAAAGTTTCAATACTAAAATAGTTCTCCGACTATTACAAAATAAGCTAAAGTACAATTAAAATAATCGAAGCGCTGCTGAAAACATTATCAGGTGAAAAACTACAAAAATAGTAATAGAGAACGCCGCTGATAACAAAAGGAGCACAATACCAGTACAGCAAATGACCAGTACAACACACAAAAGTACAACACACAAAAATTACACACTGGGTACTATGGAGTAGTTAGTGAGTGAAGTCTAAGGAAACAATCTGGCACAGAGTGAGTCTCACAGCATGGCTTATGAGGAGTAATTGAGGAGTAATTGTTGAAGATCATAGTATATTGTGTGCTAAATGAGTCTTACTTGGTGCTGTGACGAATTTGTGCGTTTTTGAGTTGTATGAGCCTGTAGTTGTAGACCGTTTTACAAAGCCCACAATTTTGCATGTATGCGTAAAAGCCGCTTTGTTCGGGCAGTCCTTGAACACACCATGTGGGACGCAGACCGAGCCTTAGTATTAGTATTAGTATGTGTTCATTTGGTTCAGTAAAAGCCTTGTATTGAATTGTCTGTCAATTCATTGTCGTCAAAAGATGAGTCATTTTACATTATTTTAGTTTTATTGTACGTCTCTTTACAGCAGGGGTCTCAAACTCAATTTACCTGGGGGCCACTGGAGCTAAGGTCTGGGTGAGGTTAAAATTATATATAAATATAAAAAACAGAAAAAATAAATAAATAAAAAACTTCTTCAATGCTTCTGCTTCTGCTATACCCTCCACTTTTTCAGTGCTTTGGTTCTTTGGAAAAGCTCTGATAAAACATTAAATTATTATAAATTATTATAAATATATTTTTATTCATTATTACATTATAAAATAAATGTTTAATGTTAATTTTTATTTTTCGACACAAAATAAAATGAAAAATAAATAAGCAAATCAAAAAACAAATGAAACAAATGAACAAATTGATTTTTATTTATTATTAAATTATTAAATAAATGTTTCATGTTAATTTTTCATTTTTTGACACAAAATAAGATGGAAAAATAAACAAACAAATCAAAAAACAAATGAAACAAATTAACAAATTAATTTGTATTTATTATTAAATTATTAAATAAATGTTTAATGTTAATTTTTATTTTTCGACACAAAATAAGATGGAAAAATAAATAAACAAATAAAAAACAAATGAAACAAATTAACAAATTAATTTTTACTTATTATTAAATTATTAAATAAATGTTTAATGTTAATTTTTATTTTTCGACACAAAATAAGATGGAAAAATAAATAAACAAATCAAGAAACAAATGAAACAAATTAAATAAATTTTTATTTATTACTAAATTATTAAATAAATGTTTAATGTTAATTTTTATTTTTCGACACAAAATAAGATGGTAATAAATAAGCAAATCAAAAAACAAATGAAACAAATTAAACGTTCATATCAAGGCGGGGGCCGGAAACTAGCGTCCTGCGGTCCAAATGCAGCCCACAGGCCGTGAGTTTGAGACCCCTGCCTTACAGTATATTTCCATGGCAGTTTTCTGACCTCAGCGATGTGTACAGTGCGGTGGAGGTTCCGGTGTATGTGCATGGAAGCCCATGTACAGTATCCGTGTGTGTGTGTGGTTGCACTAAGGCGGTGTGAGCCATGTACAGTGTCTGCTCCGGCACTACTTAGCCAGAGGAGCTGTCTGCAGCTTGAATAAGGGCAGTCAGTCAGCGGCACTAAATAGAACATTCATCAAGCACTTTCACAGCTTACACCTGCCACCGCTGGCTAAGACAGACAAGGCAGGATGGCTGTGGAGCGACATCACAATCACAGCTCTCTTTCAAGTGTTCCTGAGAGGCTCGCATGCATTTATTCGTATTATCCTCCTGCGATGACCATCACCATTTCTGGGTATAAAAAAAGAAAAAAAATTGATGCACAAATGAAGACAGCATTGGTGGTATAGTGGCTAGCATAGCTGCCTTCCAAGCAGTTGACCTGGGTTCGATTCCCAGCCAATGCAGTGGTTAGATAGCCTCTGTTTTGGACTCTTAGGAAAACAATCAGACTGCACTTCCGGAATAACAAACAAAAACAGACTGTGTACATATATTTATACTGTTATTCTGTATATTTTGTATTTTCATTTTTGTATTTCATATTTTGTATTCTCATTCTTTTTTAATAGATGTGTATGCACCTACTACACCAAAACAAATTCCTAGTATGTGTTTGATCATACATGGCAATAAACCTTTTCTGATTCTGATTCTGAGGACAGTATTGTAAAATTATAATCTTATATGACAAATTCACCTGCATAAGGGAGGCAGCGGTGCACATCAAATATAATTACAGCATTTTAGCCCCTTGTGGTGAACGTATGCTCCACTTCATGGGTGGAGGAGGCGGGGTTGCTGACCTCGCCAGTGGTTTGATGTAGTTGTTTTAGCCTGCTGCTCAGCCTTGTTAAAGCGAAGGATGGCACTGCTTAATTTCCCACTAAGATGACAGCTGTGTTGTTATCATGATAAAGACCCGCCTGAAGCTTCACCTTGGTACTCAAAGCCGTACTGCGTGTCTCTGCTCCACGGCGCCTTTTATTGCCAAGCTCCACTGTGCCATGGCCACTCATGGTCATTTTTGAAAAGGACTTTATGTGTGCCATTATTAGAACTGTATGATCAGGGCATGTGGGTCAATCCACTACAATATGTTTCTTCTTGTGTTCTGGTGTAGCAAAGGACCCCAAATAAAAAACGCATTTACGCTCTTTTTACATGCAGGTCACATTCAACAACGTTATCGATTTCCTTTAAAATTGTATTTGCACCAAACTGGAAGGAAGAATGTGGGCCTTCATATTTCCTACTGCCAATAACACCTGGTCTGGAGTTGCTAGGTAACACGCGGTGCAGCGGCGTGTGATGTGAGTGCGTTCTTACCAAATGGCTTTGATCCGCAACACGGTGATAGAGTCTGCGAGTTGTTCTCCTAGTAGATTTGAACACAGCATCCCACCGAGATGGAGACTAAAGAGCATCTGAAAGCTCCCAAATCAGATGGATTACTGTTTTTTGTGAGGCAAAGTAGAAAGGGAAACTATACTGAAAGTTAAGGCTGTTCATCAATAATATTGGAACATAAGGCAGGTGGAGAAAGTTTATTTCTTGCCACTTTATGTTAAGTATATTTTTTATGTGAGATTTACAGCTCATATCATTATCTATTATGACCCACGGAAATGTATTTTCGTTCACTCTGTCACTGTCCATACCAGGGGTGGGCAAACTACGGCCCGGGGGCCACATCCGGCCCGCCAAGTGTTTGAATACGGCCCGCCCAATCTTTCAAAAGTATTTAATTTAAACTCAACATACAACCTGGCATCATGGCCTGAGCCAACCTTTTGAGGGTTGTATCAATTTCGTTGTTTGACATGGTCTGTTGTTTACAAAGTGCTCCTGAAAAAAGAGACACAAGCACATAATAATAATAAAAATTAAAATAATAATTATTATATTATTATTAGAACTATTATGATTATTATATTTATTATATTAATGCTAATTATTATATTAAATATATATAATAATATTGTTATATTTGCATATTTTACATAATAATAATATAATAATTATTATTTTAATTATTACAATATTTTATTATTTTTAAAATATTTAAATATAAATATAAAATAATAAATAATAATAGCAGATTGCATGACAATTTTACAGATACAATAATACCAGGTGGACTGTTACGTGTAAAATATATAGTCTGCCCCCCCCGGAAATTTTGTTATATCAATGCGAGTCTGGTCCATACTGTTAATTTGTATTTTCACACAAGTATCATTTCTGCTATTACCAAGTAGCAGTATTGTAGTTTTACTAAAATATCTGGAACAAGAGGAAGTAGTATCATCAGCAAATGATAGTAGCTTTAGGTCTTTCGTGACTTTACAGATGCCATTACAATATACTTGAACAGTTTTGGTCCCGGTATTGATCCTTGGTGTACGCCACACAATATATTAAGCTCACTCATCAGTTGCAAAGTAGCTTTTTTACCCAGTTCAAAATTAACCTTCCAATTCCAAACCATTCTAGTTTTTAATTAGGATAATGAGAGAAATTATATGGAAAGCTTTTGTCAAATTCAGAAAGACTGCAGCTTCACGCTTTCTACGGCCTTTGGCATTGATAGTTTCCTTGGTTATTTCGAACCTTTCAACTACCTTGTCCTTATTGAGGGTAGAGTACCATTCCTGATAACTGTTTTTTTGCAGTCACTTTGTCATCCAAGGATGATTTGTCATTTTTAGCCCATTAGACATTTCTCTCAACGGACAGTTCTTATTGTATACTTTTATAAACTCTACCAATTTAGTCTAAAATGTATTAAAGTGGAGCTATTATACTGATTACTAATTATTATACTGATTATCGGCCCTTTGTATTGACTTGTGGACTCCGATAAAGCAGCTACACACCATAACTTGCACAGATTGCTTCCGAGAGCCTCCAGAATCTGCACCTATTCCATATGTATGTCTTTGGATTTCCAAAACAGTCTGTTTGAATTTATTCCACCCACGGCCCGCCTCCGAATACGTCCACTACGCTGTGATTGGTCCCACTCCGTTTGTACTAACGTCTTGTACAGCCCATATCGGGAAGGAAGTTGGGTTCGCTGTGACATCACAGGGAGCCGGTTTTAGAAAAAAAACAAGCGTTCAGAGCCATCCCAAACTTCTTTCATGGTTCACTTCCAAATGCGCAAACCTCATTATCTGAAACTTTGGCGTTTAAAATGACAATGCAACATTCTAAATTTATTCATACGTCAGAAAAGTGGGAAAAACATAATAGGTACTCTTTGTACGTATACTAAAACTATACGGTCTGTTAAGTTAAAAAAAAAAGTAAATGGGTTAATAAGAGAATATTCCAAAACGGACAAAGCTACGTTCCCATTTTAGCAGACTCAGAAGAAAATAACCACAAAATATATTGTTTCCTAAATAAATCTAATTCAACTGAGTGGAAAAATATTTTTTAGTCATTTTTTGATAGTGAAAGCTAAACATGAAAATAATTTAGGAAATTATTTTGAAATGAATCAAATATTTTAATGCATGATTTAGGAACATATAACATTTATATTTTCATATAAATCTGCATATAAAAGAACCTCTCAGACAATGGTGCTATGAGGCTGCTATAATAGTTTATGTAAATATTTATTTACTATTCACCCAAGTCAGTAATGGAAAGTGTAACTTTTGGGCAAAGAAACTGAAGCAACAAATCAAAATACAGTCAGCACTGCATTTTCATATATATATATATATATATACACATACAGTAGCTTAATCATGAAAAATGGAGACACTTTCCGACACTGGCCAGCCGTGTGCTGCAACCTGGAATTACATTTCTCAGGTTGGCATATTTGGAAGTCAAGCAAGTGAGTGTGAAATGAATCAAGGCTGGTTTGGCATTTACACGCCAGTCTGGACGACACTGATGTGGGCCAAAGGAAGAGAGTGGCAGGGCTCAGGCAACACACACACACACATATATATAAATATATATAGGTAGGTAGATGTGCGGTTATTACAGGTTAGATTATGGAGTTCCCGGGGCAATTGGCTCAAATGAAGGTTGACAGTTTTGGAGGGTAGCAAACAGCTGGAGAGCTCATCTGTGCCAGCAGCCGTATTAGGGCCATTTCACTCCCAGGTGCATCAGCTGCTATGATGTGTGATTAGGGCGCAAGTAATGAAGAGCTGATGAAAGTAATCAGGTACTTGGCATCCTCACATTGCGCAACATCCTAATACCTTTGAATAAATATCTTGTAATATTTTCAAACGCCAGATTAAATGGGGTGGCGTGGTATGGGTCGGGAGGTAGAGTGGGTCGCCCAGTCACTACTGTGGTGTCCTGGGGGGAGATGCTTCACTCATTGTGCCTCCAGTGCAGCCCACGCTGGTGTATAAATATGAATATTTGGCGTTTACAACCTGTACTTTATGTTGATTTACATGTTTTTGTGTATTTTATGGGATTTCCGAGTACATTTCAATGCAGAAAATTTGTACGCCCGCATTAAAAGTTACAAAGAGAGTGATAGGAAAATCCACTTATAGTACAGCGGATAAGTGATTAGCGCACAGGCCTCACAGCGAGGTGACCCAAGTTCAATTCCACCCTTGCCCATCTCTGTATGGAGTTTGCATGTTCTCCCCACATTTGGGTACAAAACATGCTAGGTTAATTAGCGACTCCAAATTGTCCATAGGTATGAATGTGAGTGTGAATGGTTGTTTGTCTATATGTGCCCTGTGATTGGCTGGCAACCAGTCCAGGATGTACCCCGCCTCTCGCCCGAAGACAGCTGGGATAGGCTCCAGCACCCCCGCGACCCTCGTGAGGAAAAGCGGTAAAAATGAATAAATGAATGAGTTCTCCTCTTATTTTGTGTGGAAGTGGTAACTTTTTGGCTACTTATTTTGTCTTTCCCCACCCTCGGCCATCTTTGTGTGGAGTTTGCATGTTCTCCCCCATGCATGCGTGCGCTTTCTCCGGGTACTCCGGTTTCCTCCCACATTCCAAAAACATGCTAGGTTAATTAGCCACTCCGAATTGTCTATAGGTATGAATGTGAGTGTGAATGGTTGTTTGTCTATATGTGCCCTGTGATTGGCTGGTGACCAGTCCAGGGTGTACCTCGCCCGCAGACAGCTGGGATAGGCTCCTGCACCCCCCGCGACCCTCGTGAGGAAAAGCGGTAAAAATGAATGAATGAATGAGTTCTCCTCTTATTTTGTGTGGAAGTGGTAACTTTTTGGCTACTTATTTTGTCTTTCCCCATCCTCGGCCATCTCTGTGTGGAGTTTGCATGTTCTCCCCCATGCATGCGTGCGCTTTCTCCGGGTACTCCGGTTTCCTCCCACATTCCAAAAACATGCTAGGTTAATTAGCGACTCCAAATTGTCCATAGGTATGAATGTGAGTGTGAATGGTTGTTTGTCTATATGTGCCCTGTGATTGGCTGGCGACCAGTCCAGGGTGTACCCTAAGTCAGCTGGGATAGGCTCCAGCAACCCCCTTGACCTTCATGAGGATAAGCGGTAGAAAATGTCTTTCCGTTTCTTTAGACCACACATACACATATTACAAAGTGTCCCTGAATGCACCCCTCGCAACTGTGGTGTTAGTGTTGGAGAGGTACATATACTAACTGGTGTTGGAATCTCACTGCTGTTGATGTGTTCAGGTCAGAGTAAAGTTATACAAGGGTATGTGTGACTCTGTAAGGACACAACACTTCCGTCCGTCTGTCGTCATAACAGAGAGGTGTGACTGGCCATGATGTGTGCGCGTTAATTACTTTCAAAATGTTGACATAATTAATGAAACACTTTAGTTACTATTGTTAACATCACTACTTTAATTATATATTACACTATTAACTATTAGACTACTGCTTTGTCATATATAACACAAAAGCTGGATACATTTTTTGCATCTTTAATGTGCAAAATATCAAAAAGTCAGGTGGCACGGCGGCGGACTAGTGGTTAGCGCGCAGACCTCACAGCTAGGAGACCAGGGTTCAATTCCACCCTTCACCCCTCGGCCATCTCTGTGTGGAGTTTGCATGTATGGGTTCCAAAAACATGCTAGGTTAATTAGCGACTCCAAATTGTCCATAGGTATGAATGTGAGTGTGAATGGTTGTTTGTCTATATGTGCCCTGTGATTGGCTGGCGACCAGTCCAGGGTGTAGCCCGCCTCTCGCCCGAAGACAGCTGGGATAGGCTCCAGCACCCCCCGCGACCCTCGTGAGGAAAAGTGGCAGAAAATGAATGAATGAATATCAAAAAGTCATGTGCAATAGTCTAACTATTGAGTGAATTTGGGGAATTGTACTCTTTCAATCTTGTGGATATTTGGCGGGGCAAAATTTGCCACAAGCTGCTGATTAATATCCACAATACTCTTATGCAGTGTATTTGGAATAACAACATTTCTACGTAGGTTGTGGACACTTATTCAGTGTCGCAGAGGAATCCCAACCCTACTGTTTCACATCCGACGCCTAGCAACAAACACACACAACAGTACGTCACTCGGTAAAATTTCCCGAACTAAGAAATCAACGGAGCCTTGGTGAACTTCCCCCTTGAGTCTTATTTTTGGCGTGGTTGGGATCGTGTTTGGCCAGCATCCACGTGCATTCATCTTGGGAGTGCGTTACACATACTGTGAGATGATGTCAAAGCCTGGCGGGAAGGAATTGACATAATCTCTCTTTAGTGCAATATGTATGAGTTACCGCTCACTGTGGAAAAAGAAAAATGTGGCCTGTTGCAACGCACAACGTGGGTGTTCAGGCCCCTGAGCAACTTGTAATTGCATTTAATAAGGCTTATGTCTTATTCCTTATCCTTTCCTCTCGCAGCGGTGGGGGAAATAATAAAAGGTGTTTACATAGTTCAAAGAAATGGAGAGATTTCACCAGAAATTACTTTGTGGCCTTTAATGAGTCACCATAAACTGTTGAAAGTTTTTTTTTTATCTATCTTTGAGTTCTTCTTCTGTTGTGCTGACTGGACACAAATGAAAGACAAATTATATTATCATGTGATTGAAACTATTTGGAGTTTTGGATGTTTCTATGCCGCTTATCCTCATTAAGGTCGTAGGGGTATGCTGGAGCCCAATGGAATGGAAAGTTAAATTAGACATGTCAGACAGACTCTGTGGAAAAATCAACTTTGTCTGCATGCTCAGTCCAAACTGACCAATATAGAAGAAAGGACGTGAAAGGATCTTCTACTATGAAATCGAAATAGTACTGTCATTATGGAGACTTCCTACTCCTTTTTTTAAATTACTGTTTCATTACTTTTATATGTCTTTTTTACATGTCATTTTAGGACATTATTCTAACATTCAGGCTATTCTATGACATTGTCACTTTATTTGCATAATATTCAAACTTTTTCTCATAACTACTGTAGAAATCCTCCCCATGAGGACTCTTAAGTGGGTTTCAAATAGAGGATAACGGAATCTTAAAGAACTAAATCATAGAATGAGAACCAGATTGTTTATTCCTGACAACAATACCTAATACAGACTAATACATTTATCTGCAGTCCCTGTATGCCTACAAGTAAGCGGGTCTTATTACAGTGCAGCTGCAAAAAGCATGCTTCCTTTCCCTGTCCGGCCTTTTATACACTGAAGATTGTGTAAAAGGCTGCAGTCCAATCAGCTTTCGCCACTGCCTTTGCTTGAACCGCTTCTTTCATGGTGTTTCTGCTTTCGTTTTTTTTGCAGGGGCATCAAGGCGTCTGGAACATTCTGCTTTTCCTTTGTTGCAAAGCAACATATGTCATATGCGTACCTGACAACAATACCTAATACAGACGTCCGGGTTTATCTGCAGTCCCTGTATGCCTACAAGTAAGCGGGTCTTATTACAGTGCAGCTGCAAAAAGCACGCTTCCTTTCCGTGCCCGGCCTTTTATACACTCAAGATTGTGTAAAAGGCTGCAGTCCAATCAGCTTTCGCCACTGCCTTTGCTTGAACCGCTTCTTTCATGGTGTTTCTGCTTTTGTTTTTTTCGCAGGGGCATCAAGGCGTCTGGAACATTCTGCTTTTATTTTTGTTGCAAAGCAACATATGTCATATGTGTACCTGACAAAAATACCTAATACAGACGTCCGGGTTTATCTGCAGTCCCTGTATACCTACAAGTAAGCGGGTCTTATTACAGCACAGCTGCAAAAAGCACGCTTCCTTTCCGTGTCCGGCCTTTTATACACTCAAGATTGTGTAAAAGGCTGCAGTCCAATCAGCTTTCGCCACTGCCCTTACTTGAACCGCTTCTTTCATGGTGTTTCTGCTTTCGTTTTTTTCGCAGGGGCATCAAGGCGTCTGGAACATTCTGCTTTTATTTTTGTTGCAAAGCAAGATATGTCATATGCGTACCTGACAACAATACCTAATACAGACGTCCGGGTTTATCTGCAGTCCCTGTATGCCTACAAGTAAGCGGGTCTTATTACAGTGCAGCTGCAAAAAGCACGCTTCCTTTCCGTGCCCGGCCTTTTATACACTCAAGATTGTGTAAAAGGCTGCAGTCCAATCAGCTTTCGCCACTGCCTTTGCTTGAACCGCTTCTTTCATGGTGTTTCTGCTTTTGTTTTTTTCGCAGGGGCATCAAGGCGTCTGGAACATTCTGCTTTTATTTTTGTTGCAAAGCAACATATGTCATATGTGTACCTGACAAAAATACCTAATACAGACGTCCGGGTTTATCTGCAGTCCCTGTATACCTACAAGTAAGCGGGTCTTATTACAGCACAGCTGCAAAAAGCACGCTTCCTTTCCGTGTCCGGCCTTTTATACACTCAAGATTGTGTAAAAGGCTGCAGTCCAATCAGCTTTCGCCACTGCCCTTACTTGAACCGCTTCTTTCATGGTGTTTCTGCTTTCGTTTTTTTCGCAGGGGCATCAAGGCGTCTGGAACATTCTGCTTTTATTTTTGTTGCAAAGCAAGATGTCATATGCGTACCTGATGTTTCCACTTTAACTGTCAGTTGTCACGCTAGTCCTTTTTTGTGTGGGTGTGTGTATAAGTATCATACTTTTGTCTGTATTTGTGAGACTATGTGTTTGTTTTAGCTTTTATCTTTAGCTAGCAAAAATAATACCTTCACTACTTCATTCTGCTAATATCACAATATTGTTTTTCTCAAAACATTATGACTTTACAACTTTCATTATATTTGTACATATTTATTGTTAATCGTACTCCCCGGCACTGTTGACAAATGTTCCATGAATGTGTACAAAGTGAAAGAATATTTCAGTGTAATACGTTTTGAGAAGTGAGGACACAGAAGGCTTAGGTTTGTTTGATCCGAGGCAAGCAGCAATGAGGGGAAAAAGCTTGAATGAGGATTTCACAAATATCTTTACCGTCTTGGAAACTTTCAGTCAGACTTATGCCGGTGAAGTACCGTGCGCTGACTGTTGCATTAATTTAAAATAAACAGTTCCAGCCCCTTGTTGCGACGAAGTTGGCGAGCTCATCAATCAGGCTTAGTGCTACTTGAAGTAGGAGTACTTTGTTTCTCGCACTGTAATAAGCAAATGCATGTCACATGGACAAAGGCATTCATCTTTGCTGGCATCTCCTTTTTTTTTTTTAATATTATGTCATTCCTTTAAATTGTCGTGCATTATACCTTTCATAGGCTGCACTACAGCTTGTTGCATTATTATTGTGATCATAGACAACTAATCAATGTTTGTGAACGTGTGTAATTTAATTCAAAAGGCAAATCAGTCTTGTGTGGAGATAAACTGCAGCAGTTGCACCATTTATATGCAAATGAAGCATAGTTCATTGACACGGTTAATTTTCCATCATTGCATGTTGAGACACTTGATATTTTGTGCACAATTTCGTCGGACTATCATTGGTTGACAGCCATCTCCCGCTGCCAGACCTTCATTTCACCTTGCTGATAAAAAATTAAAGAAAATGCAAGTATTACAATTTTACAAACATACCGCAAAAGCCTGAAATTTCCTACATGGCTCTGTGTGAAAACTGGGATTATTTGAGCTTTATCCGTCTGGAAAAGGTTACAAAGCCATTTCTAAAGCTTTGGGACTCCAGCCAACCACAATGAGAGCCATTATCCACAAATGGCAAAAACATGGAACAGCCTGACGGGAATTCAAACCCCAAGTCGCCTGTGATAAGCACCAATACACCTAATTTACACATCCATTTGTAACTTTGAGTATTAGTAATTTCAACCTGTGATCAGCAGTGCTTGTAATTTAGCCAACTATGACAAGCGTAAATGGAACGACAATACATAAAGTTTTTCATCAATTAAATAATAATTAATATTAGATTTCTTTTCAAGCAGTTTTGCCCTGATCAACCAATCAGAGGACATAAAAATGTTGACATTATTCTAGGCCAGCTAGCTGGCAAGGTACCTTTAAGCATGTTTATGGATTTTTTTTTTGCCTAAATTAACCATTTCCAAACATAAAAATTGCAAAATGAACTAAAATCTAAATGTAAGGCATTCTGACGTTGCATTAAAATAATGTTATGCCATGTAATATTATACACTGGTCACAAGGTGTCAGTAATGTTCCAGTAATGTTTGATGAAGCAGCTTCAGACTTGATCGCCGCAACAACATGCTTTTATTGCAAGTTTGAATAATTTCACACAATAATAATGACATAAAAACATAATAATAATAATACGAGTTACTGTTGCGACACAACTCTGAACCCCCGACATCACTTCCTGTCTTGAACACTCCACACATGTCTTATTTATGTCTGAAATGGTTGGTTTTTTTATATTGCTAATACAAATCTAAATTTGACTATAGGGGTGTTATTTCAGGCTGGAGGACTCTAATAATGTTGAAAACCATACAGGAATCATACTTCCCGGAAATTCACTTTGTTTCTGGAACCAATTAACTGCCATAAGAAAGGGATTACTACAAATACTAAGTCTTATCTATGCATCTGCTCACATGTGGTTCACTCTCCACCAGAATATTCAGTTTAGGTAAGTGCTTTTCTCTTACTTTAAAGTGCACTGACATGCTAAAATCAATGGTCTAATTTAAGACTCTACTGAGATCAAATCATTTAATTTGGAATTTGCCTTCCACATCCATTTTTTTCCTTCCACATATGTGTTGAAGTGATGAATTGGAGTCCAAGAACTTCATTAAATATCCATTTGTAATTTCCTGGACTTGTGCAGATGGTCTGTCTGTTGCATATTTAGTTGACTCCACTGCTGCACAGCGCAGAATGAAACATTCAGACCCATATAAAGGGCAGTAGTCAATGTAAAGATCTTCTTAGCATATTTATATGTGTGCTGTGTTTCAGTACATTTCGCCTACATCGTTGATCATCTGATTACTGCTAGAGGTAAATCGTCATCGGAAGTAACACGTATGCTGCCTTCATCCTAAGATACAAGAGTTCAGCTGCATGATGAGAATGATTAACAATCCAGAACATTTATGCAGACATCCTTCTTCTGGACATTAGATTCATTTAAATGTAGCTTTAAAGTGCCGGCGTCCAGCCTTCACTTAGTACTCTCACATTATTGAACATAATGGATCTACTGTATTTCTTAGTGAGGCAATTGCTAGTGTTTATTTCCACAGAAGCAAATAATCATATCAGCATCATACATATATATTATAGCAAATGACAACAAGCTCCTCTCCAGTTCGGGGTGCATACATGTTCCTCGGGAAGAAAGAATGATTCTTTGTGCATGCCTTCATTTGCATTTCAAAAGAAATGTTTATTTTGAGATGCAACAGTAAATAGCCTCTGCAGGAACAGACGTTGCTGCTCTTCCTGTATATATTAAGATATTAAGTAATGCATGGTCTTAGCCTGTAAAATTACATGTGTTATTCAATAGTGGCTGCACAGGGAAACATATGACAGGGAAGCAAATTCCATGTACATAATTATCATAAAACGGATGGTGAACAGTGGGGGGGAAAAAGCGTTGCAATTAGCATGAATCCTATGGGAAAGACATTTAATTCATTTGTGCTGCTGAGCACGCCAAGGTCTAAAGTACTGATGATACCCTAAAGTGTTAGATTGATAGGATCGGGCCAAGAGCGAAACACACCATTTATAACAGGCGGAGTGCGGCATGTCCCTGACAATACAAATTCACCTAATAATCCTTGAAGCCTAGGACAACCTGCCCACTGCCATTTGACGGTCCATAAAATCTGTGGAATGTGCCACAAAACTGCCTCAGGTTTTGCTTTATGTTACTTTACAGTGTTCATTTGGCAGGAATTATTTAGCATGTAATGTTAACTCTTGTGAGAAAGGGTATTTTTCTTCCTTTGTGATAGAGTGGAACGGAACCTCCAATGCTGAACACGATTATCACAGCAAAACCAGCAGCAATGCAGAATGTATAGAAAGTGCTTGTGTTGCTGCATGTGATGTTCAGAATTCCGTTGTTCATGAATGCACCTCACTCACCGAGATGGAATGGCTTTTATTGTCATTATACAAGATTGGAGAGCTTCTCCTTTCAGTGCAGTAGTCAAGTTTAAAAAATGTATATAAAAGTAGAGTAAAAAAAGACAATTTAACAAGATATATACAAGATATCCAAAATATACACATAGTATTGCACAGGAGCATATGCAGGAGCAGATATATTAATTTTAGTGCAATGATAAATGGGTCATAGTGCAAATAATGACTGGTGTATACAGATGAGTAAAGTCAAATATGAGTGTATTGTATTGGGTTGGGCGGCACGGTGGTCTAGGGGTTAGCGCACAGACCTCACAGCTAGGAGACCAGGGTTCAATTCCACCCTCGGGCATCTCTGTGTGGAGTTTGCATGTTCTCCCCCGTGCATGCGTGGGTTTTCTCCGGGTACTCCGGTTTCCTCCCACATTCCAAAAACATGCTAGGTTAATTGGCTACTCCAAATTGTCCATAGGTATGAATGTGAGTGTGAATGGTTGTTTGTCTATATGTGCCCTGTGATTAGCTGGCGACCAGTCTAGGGTGTACCCCGCCTTACGCCCGAAGACAGCTGGGATAGGCTCCAGCACCCCCCGCGACCCTCGTGAGGAAAAGCGGTAGAAAATGAATGAATGAATGTATTGGGTTGTTAAATAAATAAATATGATTGAGGTAGTAACAGAGGCAGTGATGGAAATATTGCACATTTGCATTACGCTAATTTCAGGGTGGTAATGGCTAATGGCTCTTGGGAAGAAGAAGAAGAAGAAGAAGCGTTGTGTTGCTGTTGTGGTCGACGCTATTGCGAAATGTGTGTGCGGTGTTGGAATTAAGTACTATTGTTGCTGTATTAAGGTTGGCAATAATGTTTAAAAAAGCCGTCATACTCTTTTTTTCCCCCCTGTTGAATCTTAGTAGTAGTTCCCCGTATAATATTTTTGGTCTGTTGGCAGTAATACCAGATACAGTACATGGAGGTTGTGCACAACATCAGTTTGACCTTGGTATTTTTCCATAAAAAAATAACACAATGACAAATGTCATGACAACCAGTAGCGGTTCCACTGTATCTACATACAGTACATACCAAAATGAGCTTGCAGAAGGTCCTTCCTAGCATAATGCATTAGCTGATATTGCACTTCTCAAGGTGATTTCATTTAAACGTAAATGGGACAGATAGGTAAAGCACATGTGTGTCAGGGGATGGACCTGTGCTTAATCATTTAATGTAATATGATGACCACGGTTTGATTCTGCACTTTGCTAAATCCTATGAGGAAGCTGAAGGTCAACTTTTGTCGTGTGTCCCAATTGTTCTCCGCAAGATTAAGCCTAACTCAATAGTCAGTCATTGTACAGACAGGTGTGTGGAGGACATATCGAAATATCCCAGCGCACCCCGGCAATTCAAGTTTACACATTTAGAGACACTACAACACAAGCGGGAGCCCTGAAGTGACACTTAAAACACGGCCCACCACGCACAGGACTTGATGATGCAGTCAAGCAGCAGATTGCAGGTAAAGCAGGTGTGCACGGTGAATATGTGCCAGGTCTGCTGCTCGGACAGATGAGAGTGAAGAAGACATCTGTGTCAAAGTAGACAGTGCATAACATGGACTCTGGCAGGAAGTGCAGTGAGTGTGACGGCGCTTGAAAGTCAAATATTATCATGGCCGAGCCAGGAGCCAAGATGGGGGCAAGTTAAGATAACAGTGATGAAGCTACAGGTCAGAAGGGGCACACTATGTTGTGTATGGTTCACAACATTGTGTTACAATTTGATAGATTCGTTATTAATCTATTACAGGGGTCTCAAACTCAATTTACTTGGGGGCCACTGGAAGTAAGGTCTGGGCGAGACTGGGCCGCATCAGGTTTTACAAAAAAAAACAAAAAAACGCATTTATTAAAAACTGAAAAATGAATAAACTTTGCTTTGGTTTCGATTTTCTACAATAAAAGCTCTGATAAAACATTCCACTGTTCTCAAATATCTTACTTTTTATTTTTCTGCACAAAATAAGATGAAAAATAAATAAACAAATCAAGAAAGAAAATCAATCAATCAGTAATAAATAAATATAATAATAATAATAAAACGGCAAATAATAAAAACTTAAGAAACCACATATAGTTGGTGGGTAGACAAATTATTTTTTTCAGATTAAAATGAACAAAGCATTATTAGAGCCCTGTAGACTTGACAAAACACGACTATAGTCACATTTATACTTTTTCTATTTACAACATATTGCGCAACTGCAGGGTCTTGAGACACATGCTAACTCGCAAACTAGAGAGCTAGCGACCTAAACGGTAGCCTTCAAGTTATTTCCTTTAAACTTAAATGGGCAAAAACCTACCACTTCCACACGGATAGGGAGGATAACTATTAACCGTTATTTAACCTTTAACATGAACATTAATCAAACGTAATATTTTTTTCTGGGCCTCAAACTAGTGCGCTGCGGGCCACATTTGGCCCGCGGGCCGCGTGTTTGAGACCCCTGATGTATTACATAACTACAGCCCTTTGAAAAAAAAAACAAATTTAAGATGTTCTTTCATTATGTTTCATCGGAACCGTTTCATTATTGTCACTACCTGAGTGGCTGCGAGAAATGACAGTAACGTCCATGTTGTCTTCTGTAACCAATTATGGTTCCTTGCTCTATAATGGGCTACATAATGATGACTGGGATGAGAGAAGTGTTTGCATGACGTGTTCACTGGTGCGGAGGACGTGACAGCAGGCCGAGCGATGTTGACCCAGGCTGAGGTGCCATTACGACTTATCCTGGGGGGGTTCAGAGATGTTCACCAACTGGTACACATTCATTCATTTTCTACTGCTTATTCTCACGAGGGTCTCGGGGGATGCTGGAGCCTATCCCAGCTGTTTTCAGGCGAGAGGCCTGTAGGCAGCCAATCACAGGGCACATATAGACAAACAACCATTCACACTCACATTCATACCTATGGACCATTTGGAGTCACCAATTAATATATGAAAATGTGAAAACAGGAGGATGTTGGATGTTCTGATGAACAACTCCAATGGTACATACTACCATAGCTTCAAACGTCTACTTTACCAAATAGCTAAAATTGTTATTAAATGTGTTCAATCCATCTTGAATTTGCCACTTTGGGAGATTCTGTGTGGGAGTTCTGTAAAGTGTTGTGTTTGGTGTTGAGGAACCTGTCAAACCTATCAGACACCTTTGGGATGAGCTAGAACAGAGACGGGTAACCTTAGGATAACCTGAATGAACGGACAAAAATAAAACCACAAACTCACTCCAACATCTTGTAGAAAGTGATACCAGATGAGTATAAGATGATATTTCTGCAAAGTGCGGACCGACTCTGCACTTTCTATTTTCCTGGGGGTAATAACCAGGTGTTCCAATGATTTAGTCAATAGAGTGTACTTTTATGTGGTAATATCTTATAAAGAGACAGACTGCGTTGTAGGTGGCTGTGACTATTGCCCGTGGCATTTTTGCTGAACACGCTTGTTTCTGTGTAATGATCCTTTCTGCAGAATATACAAATGACTTGCCCCGGGATAAATTGAGTACTTTGTGTGTTCTTTCCATGCCATTCCCGAATTATCAATCAGATGATGGTTCTGTGTTGACCATTGAACAAACTATTACCAGGGGTCTCAAACTTAATTTACTTGGGGGCCACTGGAGCTAGGGTCTGGGCAAGGCTGGGCCGCATCAGGTTTTCCAAAAAATAAAAAACGCATTTATTAAAAACAGAAAAATATACAAATTTTTCAGTGCTTTGGTTCCAATTTTCTACAATAAAAGCTCTGATAAAACATTCCACTGTTCTCAAATATCTTAATTTTTATTTTTCTGCACAAAACAAGATGAAAAATAAATAAAAAATCAAGAAAGAAAATCAATCAGTAATAAATAAATATAATAATAATAATAATAATAAAACGGCAAATAATAAAAACTTAAGAAACCACATATAGTTGGTGGGTAGACAAATTATTTTTTTCAGATTAAAATGAACAAAGCATTATTAGAGCCCTGTAGACATGACAAAACACGACTATAGTCACATTTATACTCTTTTTATTTACAACATATTGCGCAACTGCAGCGTCTTGAGACACATGCTAACTCGCAAACTGGAGAGCTAGCGACCTAAACGGTAGCCTTCAAGTTATTTCCTTTAAACTTAAATAGCCAACAACTTACCACTTCCACACGGATAGGGAGGATAACTATTAACAGTTATTTAACCTTTAACATGAACATTAATCAAACGTAATAATTTTTTCTGGGTACATGATACCATACAGCATCCATATCAAACATTAAACTTTCATATCAAGGCGGCGGCCTCAAACTAGTGTCCTGCGGGCCACAATTGGCCCATGGGCCGCGTGTTTGAGACCCCTGCTATTACTGTACCATAATCCTGGAATAGTTAGATTAGTTTCATCAATGAAATGGATCCCAAAGTGAAATGGATCAAACTTTACTACGGAGTAACACATGGGGGGTTAAAGCAGCGGACAGAAGGCCTGCTGTCAGCTGATTTGAGATGAGATGGCGTTGTTCAAGAGGAGACCGGACTGTAAAGAGGCTGCAGTGGTCAAAAAGGTGAGACTTGTCCAACATTTTCCCTTCTGGGGGAATTAGCTTTTTGTGCCTCCCTGGCTTTGCTCCTGTGATCCACAGAAAGGCTGCTGCAGTGTTCGCTGCTTTAGAAATGCATCAAAGTACTGCTGTAGTTTTTTTTTTTTTTTTTTTTTTTTTGCAGGCAGCGAAAGAAGGGAGGGGGGGTGTTACAGTTCCCCTCAGCTTGTTGGACATTTGCCAAAGTGACAGGGAGCAGGCAGATGGAGAGTGTGCCCGATGCGGCGGTTGCAGTAACAACATGAACACGAGCACCCTAAACTTCCAAGTGCTGCCGGCCTGGCGACTCATACAAAATGACATTGCTGGCTTGGAGCTAACAATCAGAGCACAGCAGAGCACCTGCAGCAACACAAGGTCAAAAAGAGGTCGGAACATTCCTGCAATGCAATCTTAAATAATAACTTAATTACTGTGATATAACTTGAAATAAATCACTTCCCTTTTATGTATAAAGTGGGCCTGGGAATAGTAGTCCCTAAATACAGAAAAAAAAACATTTGTTTCTGTGAACTTGCCAGTGATTTGCCTAAGAGCGAAGTGCTTTTTATATCTTTTGCGCACATGCATGTATGTATGATGCCTATGTGGCTCAGAAAGATGCCTCTCATATGACCTGGATTATGAAGATGATGTGTTTGGCTTTGAGAACAGGTTGTGCCTGAAGTGAGAGATTTAACCCTTGCTAGTTGTCAACTGTGCTTCTCAAAGGCTTAATGTACATCTCACAGTCTTTTCCTTTAATATATTCCGCAGGCTGTGTATTGAAGTGAGAATATGATGTTGACAGATGGAGGAAGGAGAGAAAAAAAATGGGTGGAAATTCCCTTGGGGACGTCTTAGGGGCATTTGATGCATTCCGTTGCCTGCATTTCTAAAAAGCGACAAATGACACACGCTGACATATGAAACATGATCATGTATAGATGAAAGTGGGGTTGGGATCTTTATGACCACCATCTCTAAAGTCAACTCTTGATGGAGACATTTTAGTCATTTATGGCTTCAATGATAATGAAATATGCAGTATTGTATGTTTTTATAGTAAAAAAATATGGCTTCAATGACAATGAAATATGCAGTATTGTATGTTTTTATAGTCAAAAAATAAATGCGGATAATTTCAGCTGCATCACAGCTTAGTCGGTCAAGGTTTGAATCTGTCAGATTGTATGTTCTGCCCATATTGGGGTTTCTAGTAACCCAAACTCATTTTAGGGATGTACAACAACAAACAGTCATATATTTGCATGCAAACGTATAATACATTTAATAAAATGAATATATTGATTTTTTTCAGTGTCCTCTCTGCTGACCTAACCACTACCAGAAGCACTGTAATGTTTGTTCCATTAATTTATTCCCAACCACTTATTTTCATCATTTTCATTGCTGCACTGTTTATGTATTTTATTTTATTTTTTAGATCCAATCATATTTCAGTTCCTATGTGTTGCCACATTAATGTAATCCGCTCACGGCCTTCAGAATCCGGAGTGCTGGTCCATGTCACATATGTACTATTATCAATGCGACTTCTGATTTATCTCTCAGGGCCAGCTAGCAGGCCCACAGTGACATCAGTCCATTTTCATCCTCTGATTGGTTGATCAGAGAGAAAGTGTTCAACAAGCCAAGTTACGCCGGCAATGGCTGGGGTGTCCAAAGGTTTTTCCTCGTACTCGGGATAGTTCACTTTGGCTTCATTATCGTTATTATCCGTGTTTGTGTATGCATTGCTGCCACCCACAGGACTGGAGGAGAACAGTATTGCCTCGCACATGACAAGGCTTCAATGAAATGAGTCGTTTGGCGTTCCGGAGATATGCGTCATTCTTTGCCATTTTAGTAAAGACACATTTAATGTTCTGTATGGGTCTTATTTAATTATGTTGTGAGATTTAATGAATTCTTGAGGCTAAAATGGAAAGTCAAGAAGGGATTTAAACGAAAGAAGCGCAGCAGTCGCAGTGTTTCTTGATATTTTATGCTGATAAAGTGAACGGAGCTGAAGTTAACTTGCGACTGACTCACTTCATCTCTGTCGCCCATGTTTGTTGTGTGGCAGATGGGTTGCATAAATTTCATTGTGGACCTCACCGTTATGAAGCTAACTCAATTAGCCAGGCGGGGTGTCAGAAGACACTTAGCCGGATCCATCACTGCCAATCACAATGGGCAGATGGGTGGTCTTTTTCATTTTTTGCAAGCTCGCTCTCTAACCAATTATTTCCCGTGTTTGTGCGAGCGCCTGACTTACTGAATGATCCGTTTGATTAATCAAAGCAGGCGTGGACTTTTCTGGCAGTCACGGTGGTCTACTATATGCGGATGAGGCTGTATTCATGTCCGGAGAACAATAGGGCAAAATTTGTCATAATTTCTTAGCGCTTTAATTCAAATTAACCTGCTCCATGATATCATGTTTGCTCAACCTGTTACCTTTTATCTCCCGGCTCCCACCTCATCACTCTATTTCTCTGCCGCTCCTTCTCTCTTGTGAAGATTTCTCATGTCTCGGCATCGCCAACATGGCAGCTTCCTTTCCCACCTCCTCATCCATCCCCTTGGCTCCTTTTCTCGCTGCTCCAGAGGCCACCCTGGCAGCCTTGGTCCTCTTAAATGCATCATTCCTTCCAAGAGATATCCTTCTGCACTGACCTCTGTGCTAGCTGGCTGCCTGCCATCTCCACTCAATGGACTCATCAATCCATCTTGCTTCTTGGATGGCCTTGATTTTATTGTCTCACACAGCCCTCTGTCATCCTGTTCATCTCTCATCCTTAATGTCATCCTTTCACATTTTAACATGTCTGCATTTTCCCAGCGTGCACTGTTTGATTACACGGAGCCACGGTGGCAGAGTCCAGGTGGGCTATTGTTGTCGAGTCCTTGCTGGGGGGGACGACGGCTGCCTTGCACGGGCATGCTGGTGGCCGTCTTTGCAAGTATCAATCATTGCCTTGTGAAGGAGCGCCTACTTTGAAACTCCATTTATTTTCCCATACATTATTACTAATGATTGATTGCACATTTTAATGCATTCAAAAAGACCAATTATGCTCATTTTCTGTGTTTTGTATTGAGTTGTGGACTCGAACATAAAGCTTTGTAGATCTTCCAGATTCTGCACCTACTCACACCCACTCTGCTGTGATTGGTCACACTTGCAAACGCTCCTGAGTACTTCCGGATACGTAGGTTCGTGTCTAGTGAGTGCAGACAATCTGAAGCCCATATGAGGAAGTCAGGGTCACATTAATATCAGTGGAACGTAGTAGAATCCAAAACTTCATTCAATGCGTATCTGATCCTCTGGCATCGTTTAATATAAGGATTTAATGCTTTACATGCAACTTATGATTACTTATGAATCATGTCAATCAACTAAAAAAAAACAAAAACATTGTTGCCTTGCTGCATTACATTTACTCTTCAATAAGGCTGCAGGAATGGAAATGAAGCTCAAGTCCATCTTAGTCTTGTTACATTATAGAAAATGTTAAAGTATTAATCAACACCAACATGAATAATGCACCAAGTATGCATAACATATTTCTAGACACATCTCAACCTGGTCAAATGCCCTGTGTTATTGCATCTATCGGGTCATCAGAAGTATGAATAAATGCATGACCATTTAGGCGCCACTTTTTATTTGCTGAGCAATGCCTTCGTGAGGCGATTGCAGATCGATATGTGGGCCCCGCCATGCTAGCTAGGACAAGTTCAGCCCACAGGCTGGTGTGGGAGTTCTCCATTATATATGGACATGCTAAATGTCAGGCAAGCTTCCCCAGCTCTCCAAGGCCATTATGGGCATTTGCTCTGGACTATTTATAGTGGGACACAGCCTGTTTAGTCATGGGGCACCTGACCCACCAATTCAGAAATTTGAGCGTGGCTTTATTAGTGTAGTTTTGGATGTCCAAGGCAGACTGAGAAAAATCAGACATTTATCATGCGTAGACTTTATTTATTACACTTGTCCCCACAATGACAATTTACTCAAAAATGTCTGATAGTTTCAATATAATTAAATTATGAAGGTATGGAAAATTGCTATTATACAAATTACTATTGATGACCAACCAGAGTCCCACATTTCAGAAAAACCAGAACGACACAAGAACCTAAGGTCAAAGGCTTGTTAAGTTTCAGAATCTAACCAATATGTTCAGGAACAAGTGCACAAAATGTTAAAAATACATTTCATAAAGAAATACTGTTCTTCTGTCTATGCCAGAGTGGAACTTATGTGGACTTCCAGTACATTCTGTGAAGTTTGGCCACACGGATGCCGGCTTCATACTTCCTCACCTTCGTTATTGCAACTTTCTATGGCCCCGTGGAGGGTTATTGAGTAGTCGTACTGAATAAAAACTGCACAGACAGTGACTCGGAACACCGACAGTCAATATTAACTTTGAGATAGAAATGTATGCATATTTCCACTCATGCAAATACATCCGCACCATTAATTATACCTTGTGGATTTATTGTGGACTTATCTCAACTTGGGGTAGTCGAGATAATGTTGAATTGTCATGTTGTCAAGGTTCATTGCACATGGTAGAGTTGGTATTGCGCAATACATAATCTGAGAATTGGTTATATACATAAAGGTCCAAAAAAGGCCAGTGCTGTTAGTCCAGTGAACGGCATCATGCCACGTGTATCATGTGAACGTTTTCGGGCACTGGTACAGTAAGTTGGAGGCCGGTTTGAGCTACAGTGATATAGTCAGGCGTATGGGCTGTTCCCAACTCACAATCAGAAAACTGCATGACCGCCACAAGTCAAACGGTTTCACCGTACCAGTCGTACAGCACAGGAAACATCTGGACGGCACAACAACCGGATCAGCAGCCCCACTGTGTATTTTTAGTTTGTTTCTGTATGCGAATGTCCTCAAAAAATGATTCATATTCATTAGTTTAGGGCAGAGGTAGGGAACCTATGGCTCGGGAGCCAGGTAGGGCTCTTTTGATGACTGTATCTGGCTCTCAAGCATTTCTTACCACAATAAAAATGTATGTTTGCTAACATTTTAAAGTAAACATCACAGAAATCACTGTTAAAAATATTCAAAATCAACAACTTTTTTATGCATTTTAATTCGTTCATCTATTTTCTACCGCAATACGGCCGACCATATCTATCTTTCCTGATGATATTTTCCAGGTCAAACACCAAAAATCGATTATTACTGGGTAATGCGTTAGTGTACCTCAGTCATTAAGATGTAAATGTAAACTTTCCTCCTTTAGTCAAATAGTCACCTAGCTAAAGCTGCAGAACCAAGCCTTCTGGCAAAGATGGCCAAAAGAATGAAATATACTGAGTACGGTGCAAAACCATGCAGCAGCAGAAGTTGCATTAATGGCAGCAAGTATTTGATTTATTATTGGACACTGCGCTGCTCACAAAAGTGTGCTGGCCACACCCCATTGTCGTGGGGTAGTGTGCCTGGTCTACGTAATTAGAGCCCATTATATCTAAAACTGTTGGTCTTACATAAAAATGCACACATTTTATTGCATTCAATGTTTAAAAAAAATGTATATGGCTCTCAGAGATACATATTTAAAAATATCTGGTCTTCATGGCTCTCTTAGCCAAAAAGGTTCCCAACCCCTGGTTTAGGGCTTTAAAATAAAAATGATGTCAAAAAATTTGGTGTCAAATTTTCCATTGACTTTCAGTAGTGTGTTTGATTTTGGTTAAAGTACACCTTCACAGGTACAATTTGACACGGTGCTACAAAATCTGTGAGTTTCGTACTCGGATCCATGCATCCATGTTCAGCACGTCACACACAGATTCCGCCTTGGCTTTTAGCTTGATTCGTATCGTAATGCAATGCAGTATGTTCTCCCGGCCTTTCAACATCTCATCTAACATGTTCCTGTGAAAGTGAGTGGTGAAAATGAAATGTGCACATTATGACAACGAGTCAAACATGGTTTCGAAGGTGAGCCCGAAAAAAAAAAAAAAAAAAAAAATCTATGACAAGTCAAGTTCAAATGAAATTAAATTCAACTGCAGATGCCTTAGTGTGGATTTGTAATCACCTTATCGCTGTTTTTCCTTTCAGCCTACAATGGAGAAATGACATTTAATTGATATTGCAAATGTACATCTGTGTGACTGTGAATATAAATCAGACTGCTAGGACTCTTGTTCTCATGGTAACACAAGCAGGATGTGGTGTGCTTATTGACCTTGGGGCTGTGGAGTTTGCACATCCACATGATTTACCACCGGGCTACGTTCAAGTGTCTGTGACAGAGGCACGCTGTCAAATTCACTGCTTTAAGTTCTCCCGTTTCCCGCAGTTGCAGTCACACTTGAAACAACAGTGTGATTAGTTTATGCGGTGACAAAACAAGTCTGCCAGAAAATGAATGGCATCCATTTCATTCATTGCATTTTGCCAATTAGGAAACGTTCAGGTGATTGTTGTGTAATGTTTTCATTTTCACGGCCTATGCGCAACACTGCTGAAGGGGGCCGTGTGCTGTGCCCCCCCCCTCATTGGTACCTCTGCGAGCCTGTGGGGGGCACTCCAGCACTTTCCCCGTCATCTGTCACCCTCCACTCTCCACCTCGACTTTTTCCTCAGCCCTCCCTAACCGTTTTCTGTTTTCCTTTTGTTCTGTGACTCTATCACACCTCATACTTCCTCCCTCTCTTTTCTCGCACTAATACTCTCTCATCACCGCATCTTCTCATGCCTTCTCTCTCTCTCTCACACACACACACCTCTCTCAAGTTCATCCCCCTCTTCTTCCACTATTTGACTTTTAGTGGGCACACATTTTGTCTCCCCCACCCCACGTTCCCAGCCTTCATGCTCACTCTTGTTATCTGACTGGCACTTTTTCTTCTGGATTGCCATTCGATACCGATCACTCCGCTCCTCCTCTTCTCTCCTTCACATGGATATGTGTCAATGTACACACATTAGCAACAAGTACTAAGTGTAGCTGGACCACGTAGCTCTCATTCATTGTGTTTCCGTATCGCAGTAGGGTATAATTAGCACGACTACGCTCATCCGCTGATGGTCGAAATAATAATAATTAAAAAAAACAACAACCCATTTTGTATGATGTCATGAGTTATACTCAAAATGCTTTGGAAGAAATACTAACATCCATATATGCTGTATAATCAGTAGATAAAAGTTTATAATCAATAATGTCTGGAAAACATGCTTCCATTATGGAAAAAAAATATATTGCAGTATATTGGCAAATATAATGCAATGTATTAGGAAATATATTTCCATATATGGGATCTTATGTTTATATTTTCCAATACATTGCAATATATACATAGATCATATATGTGTATATATTGATACGTATAAAAAATATCTTGCGATCAAGACCAAAAAAGGACTATATTTTTACATATATAATTTGGGATATATAAACTATAATATAAAACTATAATATATAAAACTATAATATATTTCAATATATTGAAAGCGGCAATCATTTGTATATTCTGCAATATATTGCCATATATTACATATATGAATATATAATATATTGTATAATATATGTACAAAAATATATTATTTCATGTATTTATAATATATAATGTATTGTAAAATATAATGGACAAATAATATATTATAATATAATACAATATATTTAAAGTAATATATTGATAAATATATTTTCTTTTCGTAAGGGTTGTTATACCACATTTCTTGAAATTTGACCCAATCCAACTCATGGGGTCAAACGTTGGCGTTAACGAACAGTAACAATGTGTGGTGTATTTCCCCAAGACATAATAGCACAGGTAACATAATGAGGTGGGGGGTACTGTCATGCTGTACTCTGATACAGGTTTTTTCATTATTATGGTTTGTGTTTGGTGCTTTTTCTTTATACTCCTCTTTTGTTGGCCTTTGGTGGAGACACTGGACTCCTACAATTAGCTATACCTTTGATTCACATCAGTGGTAGCTAGCTAGCTAGCTGGCGCCGGATTATTTTCTACGGTTGCACCTTCAGATTCACTTACAGTCCTTCGCCTTGTACAGACTATCATCCAGTTCCAACATCCAACAGTCCAGTAGCCCAACTAGCTCTTGTAGTGGTTTCTTTTGTATTTTTTTTCCCATGATGCAACCCTCAGTTTTTGCCCCGTCACCCTTAGTTCCATGTACAGTCTCCAATTAACCTAATACTCATGTTGTTCGAATGTGAGAGGAAAACCACAGTACACAATATTACAACTACTTCAACTTTCTTCTTATAAAAATTACTTCTCATAATTAGGACTTTATTCTCTTAATTTATGGCGATACATTACTTCAAATACAAAAATACTCTCTTTTGACTGAAGGTATTAGTTTCAATGTATATTGATAAATATAGCTGTAGTTTGCACTGATGTAGCCCCTGCACAGCATTATATTTCTAATATTTTGGTTACCTTGGCTACAAGAGAGAGGCAGTAAAGTTCTGAAGCGACGCCTGATCTCCTCTGTTAGGAAAACTGGGCCACATGGCATTTGTCCAACGTGCTAACAAATTCAAACACACCTCCAAGGTGGCAAAAGTCATGGGAAGTTGAAGGTGATGTAGTGGCCGAACGTGTTTCCAGACCTAAAACCCAATTGAACACCTGTGGGCATCCTCAAGCGGAAGAAAAGTGGAGGAGCACAAAATGGCATCCACCTGCTCAGTCATGATGGAGCGAAACGATGATTCCAGTGTACACCTCTGGTGGACTTCATGCCAAAGTGCTCCATAAGAATGGCGCTCAAGGTAAATATTCAACATTTAGACACAATTTTGGGCATCTTCACTGTGAGGTGTATCGGTTATTTAGACACTGCATACAGGTGTTAAGTTAATTGACTGTAATTTTATTCTGATATGTTCCTGTTGATTACTTCCACTGTGCACAATAGAACATGAAAATATTCAAATATTTCATCATGGTCGTCGTTGTTTTCTTTCATTTTTAGATTCCCCTACGATTGCAGGGCCATTTGTTTGAGCTTCGGGCTTAGAGCGTCTTCTCAAGTACGTAGATATTTTATCTCAAAAAAAAAAAAAAAATGTCAGCATGCCAAGTGTATGCCTTCATGCCAGGAGTTGTAATCGAGTTGACAACATCTGCACTCCAGGGATTAAATGAACGAACAGAAAAACGCTACCAGAGATTGGGCACATGATATTCAATCGCCCTGCCCGAGGATAAAAAGGCGACCACTTTGCAGTTTGATGTGACTTTATGAGAGTAACACCCACATAACTCTTGTTTATTTCATTAAAAACATTATTGATTCATCCGGTGTCACAAATGATAATAAAAAGCAGGCTGTGTCAAGTGATGGTAATTAATGATTAGCCCTCATATATATTACTTAGGCTGTAGATGAGTGATGGCTGCTTGATGGCTGACGGCCATGACCTTGACTGGGGAAATTACCGCTGAGGGGGCACACCAAGGAGATAGGTTGCATGAAGCAGCCATTTCTTAATGACTGAATTATATCATATCACTTTCATAGCTGATGGCTTCATGCCCCTATAACACACAGATAATTAATTTTAAACCACTACTCCAACTTCAATTGCACCAGGCTCCTTTTGGAAAATGCCTATGTGTCTTTGTTTCAGGATTAGGTTTTAAAAGGGGGGGGGGGGGGTTGTTTTAGCTGTCTGCAATCTCACTTCCAATTACGAGGATCATTTTTTAATGTGTAAAATTGTTCTTGTAATTAACAACCTATTAAGCAATTTGGCTCATTTTCAGTGTTTCTAATTGTGGGACTGCAAAAAAAATTCAAGGCTTCACACCAATGCATTTATTCCTTTTATTTACGTATATAATAATGTCATATAAAAATACAGTATAATATAATACATACATTTTATGTGCTTATAATAAAAATGCCCAATCAAAGAACAATGTCTTTGGTACTTTTAGGAAAAGTTAGTACTTTTTTGAGTGTAAGATTTAAGCCAAATATAGATATATATATACTGTAATTTCCAGAATGTAACCTGCACCCACAAAATTTAAAGGGGGGGGGGGTTATTTTAATTAATGTGGTTAGTTGAATAGTAGCCTTCCAGAAGTTATTCATCCCCGTTTTTATCGTCCCCCTGACAACTAAAACCACTCAAAACTTCTTCTTCAGCATCATATTTAAAAGTCTCATAATTCCTATATCACACACTTTGTCAGCCTCTCTTTCATTTTATTGTGTAACTTTTTTCTTAAGCTGTTTTAGCTATTTAGCTTGACTTAAAACCCGGCCTTTCAAAGCCTGTCGGTGATAGCGGTGATATTATCTTCCACTTCACTCATCCACGTCAAATCTGAGTTATGCTTTGATGTCGTTAAATGATTCCCATTATATTTCAGCTGAACTTGTCACTTAAGTAGTGAAATTCATCAGTGAATTTCCCCCAAGAAAATCAGCAAAGCCATTTTCATGGTTCATTCCAACTGAACTCCAGCAATAAGGTAACGTGGCAGAATCCCACAATACGGATCAACCGGTGAATAGAGTGGAGGCGGAACCCAGCTGCTGTGCAGAGACGGATTATTTTGTCAAAGCATGGATTGCCTGCCTACACTTAAATGATGACAAAAGCACAAGGACATTATTTTCAGGTTATCACTGCACGCACCTCTTTCTGATATAGGAGACGAGAGCGTCGGCTCAAATTATGCGCCATAAAGAGCCTTTGAAACGGCATCCATTATTGAAATGTTGGATACAAGAGATTTTGTATGTCGAGTCCTCTGTTATATTATATTACATGTGCTTTCATTACAAAAATTAATTTCAAAGACAATGTAGATGATGCTGCGTGGTGGCTTACCACAACTCAGTTGATCATCAGGATTTCCTTGAGAATCTACCAATGTTCACTCATAATGTTGATTTTTAAAGGCCTTACAAGAACCTTATAGAATTCTGACACAAGATGACCATGATGTAACTGAGGTCAAAGGTCAACCAGCTGACCAACAATTTAGTCAAATTATTTAAAAACATTAATTAATTAATTCCAGGGTTAAAATGTTCACATGTCAACATCCGCAACTGCCATTCAAATTTGAAAATCTATAATAGGACTTACAATATGGTTATCATTTTACTCCTGACCTCCGTGGACTCACGACGGCTTCACACATAGGCGACATGGATGCGATTTGCCTGGCAACGGCGGGCAACGTCTCTCGGCCAACAATCTGGCTCTGCCAACCATGATCGCCGTCGCTATCAATAACAGCTAATCGGTTCCACACTTAGCTTTTAACATTATTAGAGCCACCTACACGTGAAATAACACCCCTATAGTCACCTGCACACTGCACATTACCCATTACAAGATAAAACACATAAGACAAAAATAAGATATTATTATATAGTGTCAACCACAAAACAGCAAAGAACTTCAATATGATTTATTTATGAATACATTTGGAAAAAAAACGTGATAAAACGAAGCTTTGAAAATTCAAAGTGGCTTATGTGGGTACTTCAGCTCAGTAACACTTGAAGAAGCCGAGTTATTACGTATGTCCATACTGTGTTTTCGGCTAGTTCCCATCAATGAATGCTAATCATTCATTCTTGGCTAGCGTGACTCGGAAGTCGGAAGAGGTTGCCAAGTAACCCGAGGCTCCCCGGTTGAATCCCGTTCCTTCCATGTCAGTCACCGACATTGACCTCAAGGTGGATGCTTAACTGATCAAGATGCTGACCTATGATCCGGTCCCCTGGTGCCGCATAATGGCTGCCAACTGTTCCACAATAGTATTTTGCTGTATATTTTCCATATGACAAAATAAATATCTTTTTTTTAATCAACATGTAGTATTGAGAGTGCATCATATTTTTATACGTGCTCAAGAGCCAGCGTATATTATATGCATGAGTATGACCACCATATTAGTGGTTGAATGAAATATCACATACTGTATATTTTCACCAGATGGTAAAGAGGTGCTTTACACACTCTACAGCATTCAAGTAGAAGCTTGTCCAGCCTTTTCAACAGAAGGCTCTTAAAAAAGGAAAATCCTAGCAATTTTTGGACAAAACACAGCTTTTCCTCATCTGCAGGCTATATGTTGCAATAGTAGTACTCGATGTGCTTTATCCAGTTCAATGCTCCATCCTTATTACAGCACTTCTGTTAAAGGCAGTTTTTTTTTTAAACTGACCAGCAGAACATTGAAATATATTCTATCCTAAAGTCATTAGGAGCTTGTTAATTTTTCCCAGGATTTAGTCCACATTTCTATATTTCATTCAGTCCTACCAGGCTCCTCCTAATCCTTCTCTTAGCTCATAAAAGGAACAATAAGAAAGAGATTTACAGTTAGCGGCTGCCGCTATGACAATTTAGATCGTCCTTCTTCCCATGAATTTCATCTTTTCTCATATACTGTATGCTTATGGAGGACCAAAACTGCCAAAATAATAAATAAATAAATAAATAAAAGTGAAAATAAAAACAAAAATGAAAAAAAAAATCAAAAAATTAAATACACAAAAATAAATATAAATGGAAATAAAAAAAATAAAAAAAATATATACATAAATAAATAAATAAAGGCAAAAATAAATACAAAAATAAAAAACAAGATTCAAAAATTAAAAATAAATACAAAAATAAATGTAGAAATAAATACAAAAATAAATATATAAATAGAATTACATATCAATAAATAAAAAAAAGCACTCTGCTCTCATATGTATTTATTTCATGCTGCAGACAATGTTAGCTTGAAATGCAGAAGGAAAAACTATTCAAATGAGGGGGCGGTCCTAAGTGTGTCTTGGGTTGAACTGTTCGCCTATTGGTTGATCGACATGTCAGTGCGAAAATCGACTAGGTATGCCTGCAAACAGCCACAGCAAGAGGAAGTCACCACACCACTCTCAATGGCGGTAAATATGGCTGCAATCTCCAGGGATCTCCGTTTGCTAGCAGATATTTCGGATAATGCTTCCCCGGATTACCTGTTTTTCCGGGTGGAAGCCTTATTGGAGCCTGATCTCTCGCCTCCCCGACGGAGCTTTTTCGCACTCACATGTCGATCAACCAATAGGCGAACAGTTCAACCCAAGACACACTTAGGACCGCCCCCTCATTTTTGAATCTTGTTTTTTATTTGTGTATTTATTTTTGCTTTTATTTATTTATTTATGTATATATTTTTTTATTTTTGTTTTTATTTCCATTTATATTTATTTTTGTGTATTTAATTTTTTGGTTTTTTTTTCATTTTTGTTTTTATTTTCACTTTTATTTATTTATATATTTATTATTTTGGCAGTTTTGGTCCTCCATATATGCTTTGCTAAAATAAAATCATTCCGTTGTGATTAAAACAGCAAAAGGTGATAGGAGAGTAAGAATGAAATACAAAGTTTCATTACAGTATTTAGTCCTTTCTGTGAAATGAGCTTCTTTGAGTTCACTCTGTGAGCCCCCCCATCTCCCACCCCCACAAAGAAAGGTTGACAGCCTCCGCCTTTAGTAAAATTACAGCAGCTACAATGTTCTGCCTTTTCCAGCTTGCACCGAGACCAAAAAAAAAAAAAAAAGCCTTCCGGCTAACATTGTTTGAATGGACTGGGATCAAACGTCCATCTCCCAGAACCAACAGAACTGTTAGCACAAAACTCCAAAGAGTCAGCCTCTCTTATTGTACAGCGCTAAGCAGCTCCAAACAGTCGACATTCTCAGCAGAGCCCCGCGACTTTGTGATTCAATGAAGCAAAAGTGCACAAAGACTGCGCCCGTTTCTCATCCCGTATCAAAGTTTCATGGCGACGTACCAACACAGCCTCTGATTTAAATACGCTGTGTGTCCGCGCCAACACTTTGGAAGCTTGGAAATGTGTATTTCACATTTTGAAACAGAAGTAAACACTCCATTGGGATTATACAGTGGATGAATCTCATGGTGATCCAAACACTTTTAGTAAATATAAAGTATATCATTAGAAAAGTAAAGGGAACATTATCATTGAGTCACTCATATTCATGTTACCAGATTTATTAATTCCTCATACGGGCCTGGTAATTATCAATCTGATCATTATCTTACACCTCTACATTTAATATGTTGAAGGTGATTTTTTCCCCAAAATTTGTTGAGTCTACCCTAGCTAATGATCTAGCCCAGGGGTGGGCAAACTACGGCCCGGGGGCCACATGCGGCCCACCAAGCGTTTAAATCCGGCCCGCCAGTTGCTTTTAAGTATTTCAACTTTTAACATACCAGCTGGCAACATGACTTTCATGTCGGATGTCTTATTCAGTAAAAAAAAAAAAAAAAAAAAAAGATGTCTGAAGAGGTCTGATGTTTAAAGTGCTCCTGAAAAAAAGGAAATGAGAACATATAGCTGATAGTATGACAATTAAAATTAGACAAATAATTCAAGGCGTAAAAATTATTAAATTTATTAAATTTATTAAATGTATTAAATGTATTAAATTTATTAAATTTATTAAAATTATAAGCGTAAAATTGCGTGTGTTAAATATACTATGTTCTGGCCCCCCGCACAATTTTGTTAACTCAATGCGGCCCATGAGTCAAAAAGTTTGCCCACCCCTGATCTAGCCTGCTCATCTAGTATTTACTCAATAAAAAAAAAAAAATCAACTGAAATAGATCTGAGATGTACGATGCGTGTTTCTGTTTGCAGTCACTAATAATATTCTTAAAATAAAACTGACTCGCCCCAAAGTAAATGTGAGTAGAAGGCCGTCAGGGCTAATAGAAAGCTGAGCTGTTCTGCCTTTTAGTTCAAAGTCTATGATGTGAAGCCAGCAGGTAGGCTTTTACACCTCACCCGGTTAGCTTGTTAGCTAAGCTTCCTGTGCCAGACAGAGCTGGAGTTGAGTAAACATGCCAAGAATCAGAGGCCGCAGCAGCCAGAGTGACTTCACAGGCGCCTCAGTATGTGTGCTCACACTATGATAGTTGGCTTGGGTATCATTGCAAGGTTTTCGCCTCGGGCCGACCTGGCAACATTAGTTGTAGATGAAGAGGATTAGCTCATGCATGTGGAAATTTGATTCCTATAAGTACTTTTTCCAGTACTATGTTTGAAAATGTAGCCTACATGCCTCCACACAGAGACTGACTGGATAGGGTGATACATGAAAGCGAATGAAATGTGCTACATTAGCGTTCGGTATCTTTACATAGTGAGAGAAAGCAGGGAGGCGCTCTAGTAGAACATACAGCTGGTAATGGTTACATCATGCATGCAAAAGTCAGATTTGGACTATTTGGACATTTATTAACATCGCTGAACTTAACTGTAAGGACGGATGTTTGGTTTTAATTGTTTATGTTTATACTGCTTTTACTTGACTATTTATTTTCTATGATATATATTGCTCAGACCCTCATATACATAAACGTGATGTTGTGTACTGTATTTTCCCTTTCTGATATTCTAATATTGTCATAAGACACTTGACGATACAAGAGACAATTTATTTTGACGAAAAGTCTAACAAACAAGTGTATGTAATATGTTGCGTACATTACATAATACACCAGGGGTCTCAAACACGCGGCCCGCGGGCCAAATGTGGTCCGCAGGACACTAGTTTGAGGCCCCTGCCTTGATATGAAAGTTTAATGTTTGATATGGATGCTGTATGATATCATGTACCCAGAAAAAATTATTACGTTTGATTAATGTTCATGTTAAAGGTTAAATAACTGTTAATAGTTATCCTCCCTATCCGTGTGGAAGTGGTAAGTTTTTGATATGGACGCTGTATGGTATCATGTACCCAGAAAAAAATTATTACGTTTGATTAATGTTCATGTTAAAGGTTAAATAACTGTTAATAGTTATCCTCCCTATCCGTGTGGAAGTGGTAGCTTTTTGATATGGATGCTGTATGGTATCATGTACCCAGAAAAAAATATTACGTTTGATTAATGTTCATGTTAAAGGTTAAATAACTGTTAATAGTTAACCTCCCTATCCGTGTGGAAGTGGTACGTTTTTGGCGATTTAAGTTTAAAGGAAATAACTTGAAGGCTACCGTTTAGGTCGCTAGCTCTCTAGTTTGCGAGTTAGCATGTGTCTCAAGACCCTGCAGTTGCGCAATATGTTGTAAATAAAAAGAGTATAAATGTGACTATAGTCGTGTTTTGTCATGTCTACAGGGCTCTAATAATGCTTTGTTCATTTTAATCTGAAAAAAATAATTTGTCTACCCACCAACTATATGTGGTTTCTTAAGTTTTTATTATTTGCCGTTTTATTATTATTATTATATTTATTTATAACTGATTGATTGATTTTCTTTATTCTTGATTTGTTTATTTATTTTTCATCTTATTTTGTGCAGAAAAATAAAAAATAAGATATTTGAGAAAAGTGGAATGTTTTATCAGAGCTTTTCTTGTAGAAAATCGAAACCAAAGTTTATTAATTTTTCTGTTTTTAATAAATGCGTTTTTTTTTTCATAGGCTTCATAGTCTATATAAGTGTATCCCAATGACAGCATTGTAAGCTAGCTGAAATTAACTTGTTTTCCTGTGTTATAATGCACAGAAAAGGGGAAGAAATATGTGTTCATGAATGATGGGCAAAATTCCAAAAACGTGCAGTTCCCCTTTAAGACAGCAACAAAACAATTACGATCTACACAAGGTTATCCAGCAGTTAGCAGGAAACATATCCCGTTAATTTGTTTTTCCAACCTCTGACTGGTAATATTGTTGGGGTAAATTGTCTTCAGAGACAAAAAAAGACTGTATTATCATTACAGTGTTGGATGAAAGGACAGAGTAGTTTCATTTTCATCCAATTTAGCATGCAATTTAACAAGGTGACGCTTCTGCGGGGACTGAGCTGATGAGCAGTCTGATAAAACCGTGTAGCCACACAGCAATGCACAATCTTCAGAGAAGTCTCCATCCATAAAATTTTCAGATAGGAACCGAGTGCCCCGTGGCACTGCCCTGGACAAAAACAAGGGCCTCTTGTGCCGCCCAGGCTGAGTAGCTATGTGTAGCCTTTGTTCTGTGTCTCATTATTAAATTGGCTCCTCTTCTTCGTCTCTCCTGTGAAGGAGCATGAGGAGAAATTGTGTACTTTGTGTGATTCCCCAATGTCACTGAAAAATGAGAGACGAGGCTGCCAGTCATGCTGCATCCCTCATTTCTTCCTCCTTGGCCACATGCGTTCGGTGACTACACATTTTATTGTGTGCTTTTCTAAACCAAGCCACTCCAAGTATGACTCACGCAAAATCAACTGTGCAAAGTACAGACGCTATCCAAAAAGCTACCTCTTATATCCTGGTAAACACGTCACGCTGAGGACTGCTCTACTTAAATGACAAGGGAGTATAGAGCAGGGGTGTCCAAACTATGGCCCACGGACCAAATGTGGTAATCTATTTTTAAATTTCCCCTGTCAAAGTCTAAACATATAATACTTAACTGTTTTGTATTTCTTAGTTTGACGACAAGGTGGAGCTACTGTCTTGAACAAGGCAATGTCTCCATAAAAACATATCACAGAATATGTGGTTTATGTTTTTTAAGTGTGCAGTAGTAGGTGATGCAAGACTTCAAGTTGGATGTCTGACGGAACCTTTGGGAACCACGCCGCTAATCTAAGATATGTTATCGGCAGCCTCATCTTAGTTTTAGGTCGGGTATTTGATGTACGCTGTGTTTTACAGAGGTTTCTATTTAACACCTAGTTCCACTGATGTTAACGACATACTTATTTGGGCATGCCCAGCAAGAGAATGATCATCAACAGCACTTCACTTTGTGAACATGGGACAATACGAAACTTGACTATCCACCAATCTGTTGCTGAAGTCCGACACCTTTCCACTGTCAATGTAAAAAGCAGACACTTCACTGACAAATCACTGTTTACGATCAACACCTGTAACGACAAAATTAGGAAGTGGGTTTCGGCAGCTGTGTGGAAGTTCTCGGGAGCACTTGAGAGCGCAATCAATCACAACAAAGTGTGCCTGGCAGAAGGTGTACCTGGAGGAAAGCTGGGAGTGGAGTAATTTACACAGACCATTTGGGTGGTAGGCGGGAAACCCATGGGAACTCTGCAGGAAAAGGCGCAGAGTCTGGAAGATCAAGAAAGCTTTCTGTGCGGGTTGTGTAGTAACCCGATAGGAGTCCACAACTCAATACAAAGCCCTGAAAATGAGTCTGCCTCACCTGCACGATTCACACTGTTGCATTTGTCTATAGACTATTACACTAATTAGGCAAACCAAAACGTGATAATGATGTACCTAATTACAATTACCCATATTCCAATTACTAGTAATATTCTTTAGTGTAGCCTGATTTCAAGCCAATAGAGCGTGTTTTTCACATACTGACGACAAACCCACAAACAAGCAGGAAGTGAAGGTGGATGCAAACTGCTCAGATAAATTTTAAAGACTTATCTTAAAGCTAAAAAGTTCACATTTCAATCAGTTATGTATCTGATCCATGAAATTGGTGTTTAAAGAGGAAAATCATAATAACTTAAGATAATGTATCTATCACCGCACATGGCAGAAGTCAAAAGAAACAACATGCATAAATAGCCCAAACCTTTTATGAATTGTAATCTGTTTTCTAACAATAACACAGAGGAAGCTTTTATTTGTCAACATTGTGATGTGACTGCACAAACGAGTATAAACAAATACCGCCGGAGCGGTTCAAAGCGTTACTTTCCTAGCCTCGGCTCACAGATCGACGAACATGAGACGGGGGGGGGGCCCCAGGAGGTGGTTTCACATATCAGCGTGATTTATGGCCTACCATAACAAATCAACAAGTTTAACTTTAATTGTTTTCTTTGCGATGGGAGGTGGGCTAGTTAATACAGAGCAGTGATTGATGGCACAGGGCGCCACGTTTGGCTCGGCACTTTGTCTTTCGCGGTGCAGCCCAGGAATTGAAGCAGTTGATAGAAGCAATTAATTTGAAGGATTTTTTATTTTTCGGAAATATATGGGATCTCAAAATATCCTGCAAATTGTCACACTCATGCGTCACTTGACCATCGGCGCTTTTTGGGTTTGATGTTTTATAGCCATTTAAATAAAAACAAAGTCCTTTCTTGTACTAACTATTAATATTCACTAATGTTAAATGAGTACAGGTTTATGCATTGACTATTGCACATTTTTATGTATTGTTTGCAAAGGCTCTCATCTTAGAGTGACATTTCATATGGTTTAATAAAGTTAGACGGTGTTCAAGCTACATTAGTCGGCTAAGTAATTGAGACAACCATTTAATTAAATGCTTTGCTGATGATGCCTCTCTTGGAATTGTGGCTGTTAACCATTAATCAGCGGTGCACACCTAATTTACAGGGACAACAGTGAAGGAATGGGCTTGCACGAGAGAGGAAATGGTCATGGTGTTACATTAAATCACCATTAGTAATTAGTGAAGCTAGTGGCACCAGCCGCACCGAGGGTATTTGTGATTACACTAAATCATTGTTTAAAATAACAGCTGTTACGGTGGCTATCAGAGCTGATGGATCAGAGAATGACCACATGAAGAGGCTCTTTTTGATCATTTCAGCCAAGCTCAAGCACCTCCGGGTGCTTCACGGTTATCGGACACCTTGTGACCGGTAACTCAGGGCAGGCCAGAGTAGGTGTTTGCTTTTTGCATTTGTTCCATACGACTGGTTGCTGAATGGTTTAATGGTGTGTAGATGATTTAGTTCTTAGTTGCATACTGTAACTTAACATTGTTTGTCCAATCAGATTGCGACTGCTGTCGCCATGCAATGTCAGTCTAATTTGCTCAGAGTCTTCAGAATCAGTAGTGCCGGCGGAAGTCACTTCCTGGTTGTTCAGATAACAACTGTTTGACAAATTGTCAGTAGAAAAGAGACTCGCTTTTGTCAATAAATAATCACTATTCCCGGTATGATGTATTTTATTTAGATATTTTATGTTTTTGTCATTCATTCATTTTCTGCCGCTTTTTCCTCACGAGGGTCGCGGGGGTGCTGGAGCCTATCCCAGCTGTCTTTGGGCGAGAGGCGGGGTACACCCTGGACTGGTGGCCAGCCAATCACAGGGCACATATAGACAAACAACCATTCACACTCACATTTGGAGTCGCCAATTAACCTTGCATGTTTTTGGAATGTGCAAGGAAACCGGAGTACCCGGAGAAAACCCACGCATGCACGGGGAGAACATGCAAACTCCACACAGAGATGGCCGAGGGTGGAATTGAACCCTGGTCTCCTAGCTGTGAGGTCTGCACGCTAACCACTAGACCACCGTGCCGCCCATGTTTTTGAGATAAATGTCGATTCTGAACTGCTTCAGAAGATGTTGTAGCATAAAGGTTTGGAGTACTCTGATAATTGTTACATGTGGCCGGGCATTATGTTCGAGATTATGGCTCTTTTTCTTTATTATATTGCATATATTGATGGTTTGCATAATTGTAATAGTGGTGGTATTAAGAGGTGGATTAAGTCCTCACTGAAGGCCCATGTAGGTACCAAGTGTGCAGCGTGCCACTGGATAATCCCATCCCTGTCTCCGGACCGTGTTCATATTGACGGGCTCATATTTGTCAACAATTAATCAAATTAATCAAATATTGTTGGTTAATTTTCAAATCAAGGAATTTCGTCAAAAATGGCCCGCTTCCTGTTGCTACAATGGCAGCACAATGTATCCCAACAACAACAAATCCAGCTGAATTGTAAAAGTGTCGTAAGGTGTTTTTGTCGGCATCCATCACATTTACAGCGAACTAAAAGGGCTGCTGCAGATGTTTATGACACCGTGCTAACCTCAATACAACAAGGCGATTATAATGTAAATGATTGCTACTATGTAGCGGTGGAAGGTGAATGGGTCCAAAATATTTCATCAAATAAAAAATCGTAACATTTAAATTATAATAAGTAATCATTAGTCAATTTCACTGCCTAGACAATTTGGTAGGACACATGTTCTACATTGGTAATATCAGCACATCACAACAACTATGAACATGAGAAACTATCCTACATTCAAGTGCATAATGCTGAATGGCCTCAGTATATTCAGTAAGGTTCTCTCACCCAAAAATCGCACAAGGAGGTAGCGATGATTAGCTTGAAGTAGAAAAGCCAACCCACGCAAGTACAATACACATGAAGAGTGTGAATGAGTGTTTCTGTTAGAAAACACGATCTCCATAGTGGTGCACACAAAATCTATTTCATCCACCCAAGATCAGTGGGCCCGACTTGTGCATTCAGTTGTTCCAGTGTATTAATCTGACTGTGTTAAAATTAGAAAAATATTACATAATGCAGACTGACTGTAATTTTAACATATAGGCAGACATTAGTTCCATCTCAATATATTTTTATTGCTCTAATTTGTTATTTTTATAGTGGTAGTCATAGTAGTTAGTTGGTGGTAATTCGTAGTAGTAATAAAACTTTGAACCCTGCGTCTTATGGAGAAGTGGCTATGTTTTAATCTTGTAACATTGTTTAAATAGTGTAATGCTCGCAAGTCGGTGAGGAAACAGCAGCTCTTTCTTTGGCAGGAGCCAATCACAACTCATTGGAAATGGCTTAGTAGAACAGTCTGACTCACGGTGTCATCTCACAAAGAACACTGAACTCATCACACAGCAACTTAACACTCAAAAAGTGGCGAAGATACACATTTAACTTTTAGAAAAACAAACTTTCATCTCAGAAAAGCATGTAATTAGTTATGGCTGTCGGGGTGCTGCACATTTTACTTGCAGTCGCTATCCATGACTACGTACTGAGACAAGGGTGGAAGACCTCCGAATTCATGGCTTAAAGAGAAGATCATTATTTCTGAGTTTGGTCATTTTACATCCATAACATCCATTCTGTTTTTCCAACAAAACTAGGTAAAAGTGAGGTTAAATATTCTATTTTCTGTTCATTTGTCACTTGTATTTATTTTTGCATCATTTCCTGCATGTGAAACTATAATTATTGTCTAATTAGAGAGCTTTAGTTTGAATCGGACCTTCTCGAATGAATTGTCATTAACCAAGGCACAACTGTATCTATGTGAAAACCAATTCAAAACAGAGTCAGGAAGAACAAGAATGAAGTAAAAAAAAAGACCACTTCCACACCGAATGGGAGGACGTTTTTTTTCACACTGTATACTTGGCTGACTCCATCATGCAAGTAATTTTTAATCAGTGTAACTTTGCTGACGCCTTGTAACCAGAATACTATTATACTATATTTTACTATATACGTATATATTAGATTTTTTAAAACTAATAATAGGCCATAATCAACCACTAAGGTTGGGCGAGTGGTTAGCATACTGGGGTAGAACTGGGATCCCCTCTCGAATGAAGTCAGCTGGGATAGGCTCCAGTATACCCCAGTGACCCTAATGATGATAATCGGCATAGAAAATGGACGAATGGATGGAGTCAACCACTAAACAGTGATCATTTATTGATTTTGAAAAACCGTGATGTAACCAGGGATGACTTTAATTCTTTCCTGTTTTCATAACAGCTTCCTAAACTTTTTTCTTTAGTCATTTTTCTTACTACATTCGGCTAATTTATGCAAATGCAATGGAGAAAATACGGGCTTCTTAGAATATTGGTCGCTAACCCAAAAGGGAATGAACAAGACTTTTCCTTCTTTCAGAGAGAAAATAAATTTGAACTCGTATCCCCAGGTAGTAAAAATACATACATAAAATCATTTCAGCAGCAGAAACCAATTACTCCCCCCTCAGCCATTCTTCGGCACAACAAACTCTTTTATTGATCTGGTGATAATTACCTCAGTCACATCATAAAGCACCTGGAACAGATTGGTGTTTCAAATTATCGATTAGCCCCTAGGTACCCTTCGCCATTCATTGTATTGACACCATACATTACTTCATGAGATCAGCTTTGCTGTACTTTTCCATGCAGGGATACTCTGACAAAGGGCTGTGGTGGTTAAAAAACACTATTTAAAAGTCATGTGTCATTTGCCGTCACACTTAAAGTGGTTTCATGTAGCACCACAAACCACGTGTGTGTATTTACTCCAAATGTGAGATGGTGTCCAAACTTCCTCCGTAACACTAAGCACGCTTTTGGTCAGCAAATGACCTTCCTTGCTGGCCATAACTGGAGGCATGCCCTGGCAAGCACCAGCTGTGTCTAATGCTTCATTACACAGCTTCCTTGAGGCGTGTCAGTGCGTGACCTCGAAACCTCTGCCCATTGGCCACTCGTACATCCGCCGGCTAAGTCCTCCGCCGCAGTCACAACAATTACTTTGACCTCAACTGCAGCAAAAAAAAAAAAAAATCCAAAATTGTCTTGGCAGTAAATGGTGCATCTGCAATTCTTTCTTGCCTATTAATGTAGTTTATAAAAATCTGCAAGAGAATACCTGTGTTGTTTTGCAAGCTTTAATATTTTATAATCAACCACGCAACCTGTTGCAAGTCTCCCTCTGCTTCTTGTCACTAAAAAGGGAACAAGACGGCGACACACAGGAGATGTTCTGCTTTGTTGCCGAGTCGGTCTCAGCTTTGTGCTTGTCTGGTTATCAGACGCCTTGTGGCTTTTCCCCTGACACTTCCATCTTCAAACACCACCAAAATATATTAGGATATCAGAATTTCAACTCAAAATGTCGACATGCTTTACCGAGTGTTAGAGATAAAAACCTCTCCATCTTTCATCGCATCGGTACTAATAATTGTTATAATAATAATAATAATAATTGTTGACCTGCAATCAACTCGTTATGGATGTGTGATGAAATGATGAAGTTACATTTCATACAATAATAATAAAAATCCATCAATTATGACAATAATCAATTTTCTATACCACTTATCCTTATTACAGTACTAATAATTGTTATAATAATAATAATAATAATTGTTGACCTGCAATCAACTCGTTATGGATGTGTGATGAAATGATGATGAAGTTACATTTTATACAATAATAATAAAAATCCAACAATTATGACAATAATCAATTTTTTATATCACTTATCCTTATTACGGTACTAATAATTGTTATAATAATAATAATTGTTGACCTGGAAGCAACTCGTTATGGATGTGTGATGAAATGATGACGAAGTTACATTTTATACAATAATAATAAAAATCCAACAATTATGACAATAATCAATTTTCTATACCACTTATCCTTATTATGGTACAAATATTTGTTATAATAATAATAATAATTGTTGACCTGCAATCAACTCGTTATGGATGTGTGATGAAATGATGATGAAGTTACATTTTATACAATAATATTATAAATCCAACAATTATGACAATAATCAATTTTCTATACCACTTATCCTTATTACAGTACTAATATTTGTTATAATAATAATAATAATTGTTGACCTGCAATCAACTCGTTATGGATGTGTGATGAAATGATGAAGTTACATTTCATACAATAATAATAAACATCCATCAATTATGACAATAATCAATTTTCTATACCACTTATCCTTATTACGGTACTAATAATTGTTATAATAATAATAATAATAATAATTGTTGACCTGCAATCAACTCATTATGTGTGATGAAATGATGATGAAGTTACATTTTATACAATAATAATAAAAATCCAACAATTATGACAATAATCAATTTTCTATACCACTTATCCTTATTATGGTACTAATAATTGTTATAATAATAATAATAATTGTTGACCTGCAATCAACTTGTTATGGATGTGTGATGAAATGATGATGAAGTTACATTTTATACAATAATAATAAAAATCCAACAATTATGACAATAATCAATTTTCTATACCACTTATCCTTATTACAATACTAATAATTGTTATAATAATAATAATAATTGTTGACCTGCAATCAACTCGTTATGGATGTGTGATGAAATGATGATGAAGTTACATTTTATACAATAATAATAAAAATCCAACAATTATGACAATAATCAATTTTCTATACCACGTATCCTTATTACGGTACTAATAATTGTTATAATAATAATAATAATAATTGTTGACCTGCAATCAACTCATTATGGATGTGTGATGAAATGATGATGAAGTTACATTTTATACAATAATAATAAAAATCCAACAATTATGACAATAATCAATTTTCTATACCACTTATCCTTATTACGGTACTAATAATTGTTATAATAATAATAATAATTGTTGACCTGCAATCAACTCGTTATGGATGTGTGATGAAATGATGATGAAGTTACATTTTATACAATAATATTAAAAATCCAACAATTATGACAATAATCAATTTTCTATACCACTTATCCTTATTACGGTACTAATAATTGTTATAATAATAATAATAATTGTTGACCAGCAATCAACTCGTTATGGATGTGTGATGAAATGATGATGAAGTTACATTTTATACAATAATAATAAAAATCCAACAATTATGACAATAATCAATTTTCTATACCACTTATTCTTATTACAGTACTAATAATTGTTATAATAATAATAATAATAATTGTTGACCTGCAATCAACTCGTTATGGATGTGTGATGAAATGATGATGAAGTTACATTTTATACAATAATAATAAAAATCCAACAATTATGACAATAATCAATTTTCTATACCACTTATCCTTATTATGGTACTAATAATTGTTATAATAATAATAATAATTGTTGACCTGCAATCAACTTGTTATGGATGTGTGATGAAATGATGATGAAGTTACATTTTATACAATAATAATAAAAATCCAACAAATTATGACAATAATCAATTTTCTATACCACTTATCCTTATTATGGTACTAATAATTGTTATAATAATAATAATAATAATTGTTGACCTGCAATCAACTCGTTATGGATGTGTGATGAAATGATGATGAAGTTACATTTTATACAATAATAATAAAAATCCAACAATTATGACAATAATCAATTTTCTATACCACTTATCCTTATTACAGTACTAATAATTGTTATAATAATAATAATAATTGTTGACCTGCAATCAACTCATTATGGATGTGTGATGAAATGATGATGAAGTTACATTTTATACAATAATAATAAAAATCCAACAATTATGACAATAATACATTTTTTATATCACTTAGCCTTATTACGGTACTAATAATTGTTATAATAATAATAATTGTTGACCTGCAATCAACTCGTTATGGATGTGTGATGAAATGATGATGAAGTTACATTTTATACAATAATAATAAAAATCCAACAATTATGACAATAATACATTTTTTATATCACTTAGCCTTATTACGGTACTAATAATTGTTATAATAATAATAATAATAATAATAATAATAATTGTTGACCTGCAATCAACTCATTATGTGTGATGAAATGATGATGAAGTTACATTTTATACAATAATAATAAAAATCCAACAATTATGACAATAATCAATTTTCTATACCACTTATCCTTATTACGGTACTAATAATTGTTATAATAATAATAATAATAATAATAATAATAATAATAATAATAATAATTGTTGACCTGCCATCAACTCATTATGGATGTGTGATGAAATGATGACGAAGTTACATTTTATACAATAATAATAAAAATCCATCAATTATGACAATAATCAATTTTCAATACCACTTAATCCTTATTAGGGTTAAAAGAGCTTAACAAATAAATAGTTTCTAATTCTCACTTATTCTGTACACGAGTGCCAGCTTCACTTACAGTCATATTAATGCATGAGAAAAATAGCAAATAATTATCTATAAAACACTTAAAAGTCACTGGAAACTGCAGCATATTATTAGTTGCCTTGATTAGGTGCACAAAGACTGTTTCCATAGAAACACACACACAGGGACAACAGAGAAAGTTCCCCCATGAAACCTTGGTTGACATTACATAACTAAGAAATAAAGAGCCGATGTTACATTTAATATAATCGAATGCAGTTCTGTAGGAATATATACAGTATATGTATATGCCGTGTGGTTGTGCACTTGATTAATCTCTCCTCTTCCATTAGTCAACACTAATTTTGTTTTCTCCTCCCAACCGCCGTCGTTTTTCATCCTCCGTATTGCAAGGAGTCAATATCGGAGAGAATGAATTGAGATATTACACTGGCTGGATAGCGCAGATCTCTTATGACAACTTGACCCCATGTGAGAAATGTTTACTCTTGTGGTTTCTTGGATAGCTGCCCGAGTATTGCAACCAGTGTCGACGTCCACCTGTCTTTATGCTTGATGGAAGCACTTGTAAAAATGCATTTTCAAGTTAAAGACAAGGACTCTTTGTGCACTAGCAATGCACGATGCAATGCTGTCGTAAGCCTTTAGGATCCGCGGTAGAGTCCCTGTTGCAAACACGGAGCATGGGTAGACGCGTTGCTTTAACCTTGACTGCGCTGGGGTTGGTGGTGGTTGCACAAAGCTCTCATTCTAAGCCTGTGGGATACGGAATCGGAATTTCTTATGCTTCAGGCCACTCGGTCTCTTGGATAGTTTCGACCCTCGCTTTTAGTTCCTTCATGTCATCCTACAGTGCCCACATCTCACACACTTCGCTTCAGTCAACAGTTTTTCCAGGTCATACATTGCAATCGTGTAGCCATCAGTATTTGTATCTACTTTTACTAAGTCTGAATATTTTTGTGTGTATATACTTCTTTGGTTTCTGGTGTATGAAGATTTTTAGTCAGACTTGCATGCACATTTTTTATAGATGAGGCCCCGATTTTGTAGTCCTCACTTGAGTATCTGAAGTATCTTCGCAATGCGCTTCGAGAATTTAAATTTCCTTGCGAAGGAATCTTTAGCATAGCTTGTTTCCTTTTACATTTCAGTAGCAGATCTCAGCTCGGTCACCCGTTTGGTTTGTAACATTTAAGGAATTTCTTTCCTGTCCAACAACTCCACTGCGGTTATCAGCTGCCGAGTTCTTTTGGACTTAAGCCAGCCGCTTGGAAAGGCCGAGAAGATTGTCGAGGAGACTTTATCAACTCAACTCCAGTAGATTTTCTTGACTTTATTTCACATTTCACCATTTTAGAGGAGCTTATCGGGTTAGGTTGATAACCGTGAATCAAGGAGGGAGTAGCATCAGATTACTACTCAACGCTAAACACAGTTGTTGGTACACACCAGTGGTCTTTTATTACAGTCACTTATGTTGGGGGGTCCACGAAATTTACTAATTATTTACTCTGTATAACCATCAAGCATCATACAATGCATGTCATAAGTATGTCACAGGTATCCAACAACTATTGTACCTCAGATATTTGTACCAGAGGTTTAAAAGACATCATAATTGTCACAAGTATTGTCATATTCTTTGATGATGTATAGCCATCCATCCATCATTTTCATTCATTCATTCATTCATTTTCTACCGCTTTTTCCTCACGAGGGTCGCGGGGGGTGCTGGAGCCTATCCCAGCCGTCTTCGGGCAAGAGGCGGGGACTGGTCGCCAGCCAATCACAGGGCACATATAGACAAACAACCATTCACACTCACATTCATACCTATGGACAATTTGGAGTCGCCAATTAACCTAGCATGTTTTTTGGAATGATGCATGCTTGGGGAGAACATGCAAACTCCACACAGAGATGGCCGAGGGTGGGATTGAACCCTGGTCTCCTAGCTGTGAGGTCTGCGCGCTAACCACTCGACCGCCGTGCCGCCCGATCATTTTCATATACTCCGCTTATCCTCACTAAGGTCACAGGTATGCTGGAGCCTATTCCCGCGAGGTACACCCTGGACTGGTCGCCAGCCAATCACAGGGCACATATAGACAAACAACCATTCACACTCACATTCATACCTATGGACAATTTGGAGTCACCTATTAAGCTAGCATGTTTTTGGAATATGGGAAGAAACCGGAGTACCCGGAACAAATCCATGCACGCACAGGGAAATCATGCAATCTCCAAGCCGAGAATCAAACCCAGGTCTTCCTGATTTCTTGACTGTGTCGGGCCTACATGCAAATACGGTGCTTCCTGTGCAAAACGGTTGCAGAGGATCGCAAGTTCACCTTAGCCATCTGCGATGAAGCAAAGTGGCACTGGGCAGGTGTTCAACATAGCCAGGTGCAGGGCAGATGACACAGGCGTGGCACCCCCGCACTATTTGTCACTGTAAATAACAATTGTTCCTTCAAAATTAAAATTGGACAGGAGTGAACATCCGAGCCAACCTTGTTCACTCCCCCTAATTTTGGTGATTAGAAAGAAAGGTCACTCCCCGAAACAGATGTCTATCGCTGTGGGGTGAATCCTGGGATGGAAGACAATTGGTAGTTTACATGCACGCTTCAGGATATTTGGGAGACACAAACAAACAGATGACTCAGCTTTATTTCAGCATTTGTACAAGTACAATAGATAAGGGCCACACATAAAACTATGCGTTTACTTAGCTGCTTACAATTTTATTACAAATGTTGATCCAAAATAAAAGAGCCAGCAAGGTGCTGTGTGTCAAAAACTGCCATTTTTATGAGTGTATCATGGATTTTCACCATTTGCTGATGAAAAGCAAGGATCTACTGTCTTATATTTGGTTCAATAGTTCTTGCACGATCATGACTTTTCACAACGTTATTATATTTTTCTAGTTATTACGTCATTCTTGGAATAGCACATCTTTTGGAAGTGAGGATATCTTCATTTTCAAACACTTTAAAATCCTATGAGATGCTTTCAGAGAACATGGCATATTCATATTAAAATGCAATCCCTCTGGATACATTATGGGTTTTCATCTGTGCATACAGGTCATCAAAGCATACAGGTCATGATTTAAAAGAGATGAAATTACTGCTATTCCGCAGCACCGTTGAAAAGGTGATGATGCAGCTGACGGTTTATTCCAAGACAGCATTCCCTTTAATCATGTGCTGTGGAGGGAGCTCGCTGCCGTCGTCGTTACGATGCACAAAACAGCTGTAAAACCAACTGAGAGTGCATCTGAGAGAAGAAAGCCTACATCTTTTGTGCTCAGGGACAGGACAATTAAAGCAAAATAAAGTCTGCTAAAGTTAAAACAGCTCAGTGAAGCTCCCAGGAGTCACACAAGAAGCTGGTGTTAGCAGTAAGGTGGGTAGGAACAGCAAACACAACACTGTCACACTTCCTGTCCCTGTGGAGCTCAGCTCGGAGGAGGAGGCCAGGCATGGAGGCTACAGCACAGTGCCTCCAGGTCTGCTTGTTTGCTGTTGCAGCGTTTGTGCCATTTATGCTGATCACGTGGTTATGCAGCCACATGCACTGTTATTAAGTAAAACAATGAGGAGAAATAAAATAGAAAATAGTGACATGTTGCCACGGTGAGCCACTATCACATTTTGTTTGCCCGGTTTTTATTCCTGGTGCCTTTTTCTGATGCAGCCATCCCAATTACCTAGGATTGGGACCAGCACTGGCGAGCTCAACTGTGTGGGTGTTGAGGCCAGGAATTGAACCGTGCTGGCTGCATGAAAGATAACAACATGTACCAGTATTACAGTGGATCAGCGTACAAACGCGATTCAACATTCATGGTCTTCTCAGGGAAAAAAAAACCCATCTTATTCACACTAAGTCAATGGTCCCTTCAGGGGTCGCCACAGTAAATCAATCTCCTCCATCCAACCCTGGATGTCCTCCTTCACTACATCCATAAACCTCCTCTTTGGTCTTCCTCTATTCACTATCTCTCCTCTGGACATGTCCCAAACATCTCAGTCTGGACTCTCTGACTTTATCTCTAATTCCTCTAACATGTAATGTCCCTCTGATGTAATCGTTCCTGATCCTATCCATCCTGGTCACTCCCAATGAGAACCTCAGCATCCTTATCTCTGCAACCTCCAGTTCTGCTTCCTGTCTTTTCCTCAGTGGTACTTTCTCTAAACCAGGGGTCTCAAACTCAATTTACCTGGGGGCCACTAGAGCTAGGGTCTGGCCGAGGCTGCCCCCCCCCCAAAGAAAAACGCATTTATTAAAAACAGAAAAATGAATAAACTTTGCTTTGGTTCCGATTTTCTACAAGAAAAGCTCTGATAAAACATTCCACTGTTCTCAAATATCTTACTTTTTTATTTTTCTATATAAAATAAGATGAAAAATAAATAAACAAATCAAGAATAAAGAAAATAAATCAGTAATAAATAAATAAATATAATAATAATAATAATAATAAAACGGCAAATAATAAAAACTTAAGAAACCACATATAGTTGGTGGGTAGACAAATTATTTTTTTCAGATTAAAATGAACAAAGCATTATTAGAGCCCTGTAGACATGACAAAACACGACTATAGTCACATTTATACTCTTTTTATTTACAACATATTGCGCAACTGCAGGGTCTTGAGACACATGCTAACTCGCAAACTAGAGAGCTAGCGACCTAAACGGTAGCCTTCAAGTTATTTCCTTTAAACTTAAATAGCCAAAAACTTACCACTTCCACACGGATAGGGAGGATAACTATTAACAGTTATTTAACCTTTAACATGAACATTAATCAAACGTAATAATTTTTTCTGGGTACATGATACCATACAGCATCCATATCAAACTTGCGCGGGCCGCACTAACATTAAACTTTCAAGGCGGGGGCCTCAAACTAGTGTCCTGCGGGCCACATTTGGCAAAGGTAACATTATGAAACCTCACCTCTGTGAAAATACATCAACAAAGAGCTGCAAAGCACAAATAAGTCACAATATTAAAATATTAGTTTTCATTTTCCCCGCAGGAACTTAAAAAGCTTAAATGCTTTACGGTAAATGTTGTTTTAGTTCTATTTTTAACTGAATTTTTTTATAGTTCCTACAAAAAACCCTTTTTAGCATGACTTTATAATGTGATTACTAGATTACTATTTATGTTGCAAATATCCTTCATGAGAGTATCTGTATCCACAAGCGGTTTAATTGCCCTATCGATGGCATAAATTTAACAATAAAGCTGTCTGAATCCGAATCTGCATAACTCACAGTTAGCCCGTCTTACTGGAACAAATTGTGTTGTTACACTGTTGTATGCTAATGTGGTAGACGTGACACCATTAAGAAAGGAACAGTAAATAACAAATATATTGCTACATATGTTTTTCTACAGCTAATACCGGGAAGGGACAGCAATATCCAGTGGTGGAATGTATTCAGATGGATGTGTGTACTTTTGTGCAACATCTGACCCCCACTGTATATGTACACAATGTGCAAACTCTACTTGCTTGAGGGAATTTGTGAGCGCCGAGGGAGGCTGAGAGCTGACATTCACGGTTGCTAAGGTTCAATGGGCCATTGAAGGGACCGAAGAGTGCAGAGTAAAGATTTTGCCTCAGTGTGCTCATCATTTCACCTCATAACCTCACTGCTATCAAACGCATTACGGGATGAACTTAAACCAGGGCACTGTCTCACAGTATATTTAAGATGCTAAAATCCCAGGACTTGTACACAAGGCTTGTGAAGCTTTGCACCTAGCTTGTACAGCACTTAATTACGAAAAAAAAAAAAAAAACGCAATAACTTTTGCAAGATAATGCAATACTTGTGCAACTTATCACGACTCCAAATTTGGTCATGGACTTCCGCCATATATCTTAAAACAAAAAAGGCCTGCTCTAAATTTTCACAACAACAACATCACTACTTTTAGGAAAACTGCACTTTTTTGGCCATCTTTCACAATCTTTATATGTAACATGAACATATTTCTTTACTTTTTCTGTGCATTCGAATAAGAGAAAATTAGTTAGCATGAGCCAGCTAATAATGTACGTCATTGGGAGATAAATGCTGATGCTGCGTCAACGTCAGCTGCTCGCCGATGTTTGTATTGAATATTCAAATTGAGAGAATCGTTGAGTTTCTGTCATGACAATAACAAATATGGGGTTATTAATAAATTGCAGTACTTTTGCAAGATCTCGCAATAGTTTCTATCAAAATACTCCCCCCATGTTTCAATGGGGGCTTCGTACTTAATACCAATGTAAGGATTTTGTGTGTGTGTGCCACATGGGTGTTCAATATGCAGGATAGCACTGAACAGGATACTCAAGGTCATACCATAGGTCAAGGTATATTTACAAAAACAACATCACTACTTTTAGGAAAACTGCACTTTTAGCCATCTTTCACAATCTTTATGTGTAACATGAACATATTTCTTTACTTTTTCTGTGCATTCTAATAAGAGAACATGAGTTAGCATGAGCCAGCTAACAATGTACGTCATTGGGAGACACCTATTTTGATGATGAATGCTGATGCTGCGTTAACGTCAGCTGCTCGCCGATGTTTGTATTGAATATTCAAATTGAGAGAGTCATTGAGTTTCTGTCATGACAATAACAAATATGGGGTTATAATAAATTGCAGTACTTTTGCAAGATCTCGTAATAGTTTCGATCAAAATACTCCCCCCATGTTTCAATGGGGGCTTCGTACTTAATGCCAATGTAAGGATTTTGTGTGTGTGTGCCACATGGGTGTTCAATATGCAGGATAGCACTGAACAGGATACTCAAGGTCATACAATAGGTCAAGGTATATTTACAACAACAACATCACTACTTTTAGGAAAACTGCACTTTTAGCCATCTTTCACAATCTTTATGTGTAACATGAACATATTTCTTTACTTTTTCTGTGCATTCTAATAAGAGAAAATGAGTTAGCATGAGCCAGCTAACAATGTACGTCATTGGGAGACACCTATTTTGATGATAAATGCTGATGCTGCGTTAACGTCAGCTGCTCGCGGATGTTTGTATTGAATATTCAAATTGAGAGAATCATTGAGTTTCTGTCATGACAATAACAAATATGGGGTTATAATAAATTGCAGTACTTTTGCAAGATCAAAATACTCCCCCCATGTTTCAATGGGGGATTTGTATTTTTTTGGATTTTGTGTGTGTGTGTGTGTGTGTGCCACATGGGTGTTGAATATGCAGGATAGCACTGAACAGGATACTGTAGGTCATACTATAGGTCAAGGTCAAGTTTATTTCTAAAACGCATTTTAAAACAGCCTCCCCCAAGTGCTATACCGGAGCAGGAGTAGCAAACAGTATGATAATTTACTTACTGAACACTGACAGTGGCAACGTGTGTGTGGTGGGGGGGTGGGCGTTAGAAAGCTTATGCAACATCCATCCATGAATTTTATATACCGCTTGTCCTCTTTGGGGTCATGGGTGAGTTGGAGCACATCCCATGTGACTTTACCCTAGAGTATATAGACATAAACAATCATTCACATTCACGTCACACCTATGGACAGTTAGTATCCGATTACACAGTTAATGTGCTCATTTTGGGGAGAGAACATACAAACTCCACGCAGAGGTGTTGCAAACGAGATTCCAACCTTTCTTCTCCTGTGAGGCTGACATGTTAATTACTAACTGCTGACACGGCATATTGATTACATTTGGGAAAATGCATTGACAAATGAATGATTAGGAATGGAACAGGAACTTTGCTCGTTTGCATACTAACAGTGATTGCATGAAGACACACCACGGAGATGAGTGAAGCGTAATAAACAATTTTGCTATCACTAATCATGGCAGGGCGGCACGGTGGTCTAGGGGTTAGCGCACAGACCTCACAGCTAGGAGACCAGGGTTCAATCCCACCCTCAGGCATCTCTGTGTGCAGTTTGCATGTTCTCCCCGTGCATGCGTGGGTTTTCTCCGGGTACTCCGGTTTCCTCCCACATTCCAAAAACATGCTAGGTTAATTGGCGACTCCAAATTGTCCATAGGTATGAATGTGAGTGTGAATGGTTGTTTGTCTATGTGTGCCCTGTGATTGGCTGGCGACCAGTCTAGGGTGTACCCCGCCTTACGCCCGAAGACAGCTGGGATAGGCTCCAGCACCCCCGCGACCCTCGTGAGGAAAAGCGGTAGAAAATGAATGAATGAATAATCATGGCAGACCTTGTGAGCGCTGTTGACTTTTACTCCCCCCATAATAGAAAATAACGTTGCTAGGTGCTAGGCAGATCCAGCTATAGTGAAACACTAAGCCATTCTTGTCACCCTATCATGCAGCATTAGTGCTAAATGGTTCATGGGCTTAATAAGAGATTAATGAACACAGTCACTTACACTGGGATGCTGAGTGATGGGATGGATGTATCTTTTCTTGTGCTCTCCGTTGTGTTGATAAATTTAGAATACTCGTGTAAAAAAAAATGCTCAGCATCTCGCTAGTCGCTCTAGCGCTGTTTTATGCACAAACTGACCATTTCCACAGCATTGCAAGGAACAATTTATAACCTAGCATGGACTCTTCCAAACTCACAGACGATGCAGCAGCAAATCTGTCACGGTTCGGCATGCGGGTGTTGCGGTGCGACCCCAGGATGCAGAGATGAAGCGAATGGTGCAGGTAAAAGCTTAGCTTTTATTTTCCGAAAAAACAGGCGAATGCAGCACTGGCATAGAACAAACAATGCACCAACAAAAGGCAGACGCACCCGGCTGAACTAAATACAACAATCAAATTGGAAACAGGTGCGTGTAGAAGAGGGTGTAAAAGTGACAAAACGCAGGACAGACCAACACAGGGAAAACTACAAAATAAGAGCGTGAAAGCAGGAACTAAGGCTAAGAAGAAAACTAAGAGCTGGAAAATCGGGTTTCTAACGTTAACGTTCAGTAGTGGCCTGAGTGAGGGGGCTGTGTCACTAGACCAGAAAAGTACTTCTTTGGTGTTAGCTCCTACAACAACAATGCCGCTAGAGCTTGCTTGATATGCAGGTCACATTATGCAAATGCAGCATTGTTGATTAATTTAACAATAATAACAATAATAGAGATAACTAATTTATTTGCATTGGATGGACATTGTACTGTAAAAGTGTATATTCTAGGTAAATATTAAGTACATTTTTTTTACATATATGTTTTTTTTTGTATTTTTATGACAAAAATCATAGTATTCGAATAGGAATTGAGTACAATGGGTATGGATTTTATCGCTTTTCTGTCTTCAGTCCAACTACTAAATCTTGAGGCTGGAACTGGAGGCCAGCTGGTAAGTGCATGCTTCTCCAGTTAGACCAGAAGCCCAGTGAATCTTAATTAAAACAAGAACGAAGTAGCAGGTCCAGATGCTATAAAAAAGACATTCTTTGATAATATGTGGGCACTCCTCTAACGGAGAAAGCAATTTGGACGAGTACTATGTTGGCCCTGTGCTCTTTCAGTCTGATATGACCTTGTGGGTTCTTAAACCAGAGGAGCGTCTGCAGTCCATGATTCATTTAACACCTTCAGGGGCCTTAAGGAGCACTGCAGGCACACACAGTACTGATTAAACACTTTGTGGGAGAGGTCCTATTTAAAGGCATACGCTACAAGAAAATTAATGATAACCGACCGAGCAGCAGAACGTAATGTAGTTACCTAAGAGCGGCGATGGGCAATTTATACGATTCACTCCAATTTACAATTCGGTTTGTAATCATCACAATGTTTCTGCAGTACACAGCATAAACTATTAGGCGTTTGTGAGTGAGTGGAATTACAAGTAGTACTACGAGTAGGCAAGTCACCAAACGATATAAATGTCATTAGAGTGCATTGAAGCAGGACCTGGAGCACATGGAAGTCAAGATTGGGGTTCATAAGATCCAATGACGGGGAGACAAATAAAACAGAGTCTTACCAGTTATGAAGAAAAATCTACTCCCACCCTCCATCGCAGTTCGAATATCGATCTTATTGATGACTTTTGTGGTTGACTACGCCCTATTATTAGTCAAAAACAATAATGAAGCAAATTGAAAATGAAGTAAAATAAAAAATACAGCTCAATGTAATAAACTGTCTATTAACTATACTGGCAACTGTTATTTAAACAAAATAATTTTATTTTTCGGCTGCACGGTGTACGAGTGGTTAGTGTTAGGAGCTACAGCTAGGAGATTCGGGTTCGATTCCCCGCTCAGGCATCTCTGTTTGGAGTTTGAATGTTCACCTTGTGCATGCGTGGGTTTTCTCCGGGTACTCCGGTTTCCTCCCACATTCCAAAAAAAATTCTGGGATTTCCGAGCACATTTCAATGCGGAAAATTTGTACGTCCGCATTAAAAGTTACGAAAAGAGTGATAGGAAAATCCACTTATAGTACAGCGGGTCGAGTGATTAGTGCACAGGCCTCACAGCGAGCTGACCCGAGTTCAATTCCAGCCTTGCCCATCTCTGTGTGGAGTTTGCATGTTCTCCCTGTGCATGCGTGGGTTTTCTTCGGGTACAAAAACATGCTAGGTTAATTAGCGACTCCAAATTGTCCATAGGTATGAATGTGAGTGTGAATGGTTGTTTGTCTATATGTGCCCTGTGATTGGCTGGCGACCAGCCCAGGGTGTACCCCGTAGGCAACTCTAGTGAGGATAAGCGGCATAGAAAATGAATGTTTGTAATTGACACGTATTCATTTACATGGTGCTCCTATATTGTATAAAAGACCTTCATTTCACCCACATCTCAGACTTGCAGGAAGCCTTCATGTGTTGAATCCAACATTTCCACCACTGGCAGCTTTTTGATGGAAGAATTCCATCAAGCAAGGGTTCAAAGGTCACACACGGTTCTCTGTGCTTCATAATCACACTCTCACATCTATCAGCATGCCCTCCATCTCTATGAGACCTTCTCCAAACATCATTTTGCATGTGGTCGGCTGATGCTTGTGTTTACTGGACCGTACAAAATCTCAATTGCTGCTCCTCACCAGGAAACAACAACAGGTTTTGAAGCTGATGTACGGTTTGTCTCGCTGTCACGTCAGGATGTTTCACTGGTAATAACCATTAATTACCAGCGAGTGGCTTACATTCACCTGACATTGTCTGTGAAGTGCAAGTCTGCAAAGTCAGGAGCTGTTGTTTTTGTCAATTGATTAGTGTTAGATATTATCATTTCACTTATAGATCCAGTCTAATAGAAGGTCTTCTTGACATGCACCAACTAGAGTGCACTTGCGGACAACCCATGGAAAAGTACTATGAGGGGAAACTAGTAAACAGACACACTATGAACATAGTCGGAACCAGTTTGGTCCAGTTAATTTCCACTTTCCAGGCACACAAGCTTAACTAGACTACTTTCATTCTTCGATCTTCCCCATTGATAATATAGTAAAAGTGCAGTAACCAAATATTGGTTATTTTTCAAAACCTTATTAAATTTTGTGATCATTGACTGCATATAAAGTCACAGTGAAGGCCCAATTTCGAAGGCTCATTTTGCCTGAAATTGCATCAAATAAATTGTCTCATATGAATATCAAATGTAATGCTGCAAGCTTGCATATTACCCTATGGTCTCAATACAACACTTACATGACACTGACATGGCGTTTAATAGAAAACTGGACCACATTCACATAAATAATACAAGTTTTGACTGTACAAACTGATTTATAGTTGGCTTTATCAAAAGCCTTTTTCAAAAGCAACTATCTTATTTAGCCAAAATGACTGAATGGATGGAAGAAAATATATTTATCAATATATTACTTTAAATATATTGTATTATATTATAATATATTATTTTTCCATTATATTTTCCAATACATTATATATTATAAATACATGGAATAATATATTTTTGTACATATATTATACAATATATTATATATTCACGGAATATATGGCAATATATTGCAGAATATACAAATGATTTCCGCTTTCAATATACTGAAATATATTAAATCCAAATATATAATATATGAGTTTATATATCTTAAATTATATGCAATTTTATATATGTAAAAATATAGTCCTTTTTTGGTCTTGATCGCAAGATTTTTTATATGTATCAATATATACACATATATGATCTATGCATATATTGCAATATATTGGAAAATATAAACATAAGATCCCATATATGGAAATATATTTCCTAATACATTGCATTATATTTGCCAATATACTGCAATATATTTTTTTCTGATCTTATTGCATCTTACTAGGAGGTTATTGTACAATATCACACACAGCGTTGCTATCTAAGTATCTGAAATGCATCGATCCGCCGGCAGTGTTTGAGGTAAGAAACACTATTGACATCAGCTCAGGTCAAATGAAGCACGATAGCACCCTGTAATCTTTGTTTGAACTTTATAAAGATACTGCTTCTAATTTTGCCATCCATCCAAGCGGTGGTAGTGTTCCTGGTCTTATCGTGGAAATGCAGCATTCTAACCTCCGAGCTAACTATCTGACATCCAAACCACATCTCCATCTGGCATTTACTCATTGAAGACATGGACAGCTGAGGGGATTAACAGTTCAACAGACACTGAAATAGATCTAAGAATTATTCCTCTCTGTATGATTAAATATGCACACAGTGGTGCATGCCAATGTATGATCCTTCAACTGATTTGCAAATGCTTTTTTTCTGCAATTATAGTGTGAAATCCTCGTCTGAATGCAAAACTAATGAATCTCATTTGGTTGTTCGGGTGTGTGTCAGGATGCATAGATGCATGTATGCATAATGTTGGTATGTATAAGTGCACATTATTTTGGCTATGAATACAAAATAGGTTGGAATTCACAGCACAATTGCTGATAATAGGCCTGGATTAAATTATACATCACATTTATTCTAACCAGAATATATAGAGACTTTGCACGTTTACATGTATATGATGTATAGTTAATATAGGAGACGATGATGGAAACATGTCTTTTAATCCTCATGCAGACATGGCAAAAACATTCTGGAAGAAAATTGCTTTGAGTAATTTGCTCAGGATTTGAGATGAATATGCTAAAATATGTTAGCATAACATAACCCAAGAGTTGTCTCAGGGTAATTTGGCCATTGAATATTAAATTCAAGTGATGATGATGTGAGGAAACAGTCATAAAAAGTAGACAAATGTATTCTTAGTAGTTAATTGTAATGCCCCTCTAGAGGAAATTGTCAAACTATTAACTTTATGGAGAATAAATATACAATATAAAAATGCTTTGCACTGCTTTTTTATTGTGTGTACTGTTATTCTACTCTGTGGCTAATTGTGAGCTGCTGCATTTATGGTACCACAGAAATCCCAAGGTTGAATGTCATTTTTTTTTTACATTTTACACTAACAGTGGGGAAGAATATTAAAATGGAATTTTTAAAATAGCCATACAGTCGGTCGTTCAAATATAGTCCATTAAAAAAAGTAATTAATTAATGAAATGATCATTTTTTCAAAAAAATTATTATTAGTCAAAAAATATTGAAAGACAAGTCGTATGTAGTATTCTGGTTACTTGACGTCAGTAATGTTACACCGATGCAACATTTACATTACCTTGTCAACCATGGTTCCACTTGATGTGGTGAAAAATGTGTCCTCCTATTCTGTGTGGAAGTGGTATACTTTTGGTTTCTTTCTTTGTCCACTACTTACTTCTCAAACTTCTTTTCAAGTTTAGAATAAATAAATTGGAGGCCAGCCATTTCGCTTGGCAGCATAAAGTGAAAGCAGTCTCTTATGGCCCAATGCTAATATGTGAGATATTATGTCTTATTATCGCTTATAATATCCACTCTAGGAGTGCTCTTTCATGTCTACAGGGATGTGAAAAAAAGCATTTATATAAGGTCTTGACCAGGTTTTCTTTGCTTTATAAAAATATTCCATTGAATTCTACTTCTCGGCTAATCCTACTTATCTTCGTCGGCTCTGGAACCAATTAACTACAATAAACGAGTTATTTTAAGAGTCACAATTTGACCTTGATATGTATTTACTTTATATATCATAAGAAAAAAATGTTTTTATATTTGAACAAACCAGGGCTAAGAGATCTGAGTGCGGTTCTCGCTATTCACGTGTTGCACTGACTGGGACATGTTGTTCATGGGACCTTGACATGTCCAGATGGATTTCAAGGGATGACCTTCACAAGACATAATAGTGTTACTGACTGCAGAGATTTCTACTTGGGAACAAATGAAAGCGGCTGAATGAGAGGAGATTGGCCTCCCCTTCATCAAACTCTGCTGCCTCAACATTTCCTGATCTCAAATAGCTTACCCTTGTCACCTTGTAGACATTTTTCACTGTGTGTAATTGCAGGAGAAAGATCAGTATCATTGTGGCAGCATTACACATCACCTATATTTGTGGTGGAAAGACATGCAGTTAAATGTAACCGTTTCGCGAGTACATGACTGTCTTAAATAATATTGTACTATGTATATGACTGTTTCTGTAGCTAATTTCACTGTGTGATTGTGCAATGACAATAAAAAAAGTCTAAGTCTAATGTAAAAATGACCTACAAAGAGACATAAACAGGTATTTCCATTTAGGGCAGGGGTGGGCAAACTTTTTTGACTCATGGGCCGCATTGAGTTAACAAAATTGTGCGGGGGGCCAGAACATAGTATATTTAACACACAGAATTTTACGCTTATAATTTTAATAAATTTAATAAATTTAATAAATTTAATAAATTTAATAAATTTAATAAATTTAATAAATTTAATAAATTTAATAATTTTTACGCTTATAATTTTACGCCTTGAATTATTTGTCTAATTTTAATTGTCATACTATCAGCTATATGTTCTCATTTCCTTTTTTTCAGGAGCACTTTAAACATCAGACCTCTTCAGACATCTTTTTTTTTTTTTTTTTTTTTTTTTTTTACTGAATAAGACATCCGACTTGAGTCATGTTGCCAGCTGGTATGTTAAAAGTTGAAATACTTAAAAGCAACTGGCGGGCCGGATTTAAACGCTTGGTGGGCCGCATGTGGCCCCCGGGCAGTAGTTTGCCCACCCCTGATTTAGGGGATCATTCATTTCAGAACTTGCATTGATGATAGTCGTCTGTCAGATGTGTAAAAAAACGACTTAATCACGCCCCAACCTTCAATAACAACAACTCCGAACACATCTTTTCTGATTTGTGGCTTTTGCAAATTGAATGTCACGCTGTTGATTTCTGTTGATGGAGGTGGTGGTTATCATTAACAGGTAATCACTTTAATTATATGATACATCTTTGTTGCAGGAACGTGCCTATTCTCACACAACAGCATTTTTAAAAAAAGTAAAAGATGTCATTTTACTTTTTAGCCAACAAAGTGATGAAAAACTGTGTGTATTCTCAGTCCTGGACCCCATTATTATTATTTTTTTATGTAATAGAAACTCATACTATTCATCAGTTATGTATTTTTTCAATACTATACATTAAGAGATTAAGATTAAGATTAAAATATGCCTTTATTTGTCCCTCAGTGGGGAAATTTGCATTGCACAGCAGCAAGAGTACAGAATCAGTACATATCAGTACCATATCATGGTTGTGGTGGCAATACAAAATGGCACCACTGCTGAAATCGTGCAAATGCTCAATCATCACTGTGCATACGAGCTGTGCCGCTCTTTGGACAGCCGAAGTAGGAAGTGCTGAGATTGACGTGCATCCGCCACGGAGTCAGAAATGGTTGCAGAGAGCAGCCCGACGTAGCCCTGCACACAACTAATGTTCCTCCTGCACCAAAAGTACTGCAAATACATACTGAGGCGGTACTCATCACTACAGTCACAATCCTTATATGAAACATGAGTACACTGTGTGGTTATGCTTCATATAAGAATTGTGAATGATGGACAAAATTCCACAAAAGAGTGCAGTTTTTCTTTAACACAGCATTTATCTTGCTTATTCGAAGTACTCTCAAATTGATACAAGTACATTCACAGACAATCAGAGAAACACACATTGGGACATTGATTAAGAGCAATTAGAAGGATAAAAGTCACAGAGTAAGCCAAACAGACTCTCTGTGGACTGGTAGTTCCGGCGACTTCCTAATTGTCTATATTGACCCAAACCCTTCCAGACTCAAGTGGCTAGTCAGATGATTATATTTGCTTTCGAAGTAACGGATGCCAGCCGGTGCAAAGGTACGTTGGGTAAACATTATTCCATTAAAGTATTTCTTTTTTTCTGTGCATTCTAAAGATATATAAACAGATAAAAGAGACAGCTCATTACTGCACCTAATGGGACACACCTATACCGCATACAAATACCGCTATTTAAACACCTCCGACAAGGTTTTCATGGTTTTATATACATGCTGTACCCATATAGTAACATATTTTGTAGCATATAGTAGCATATTTTGGTCCTTTTAAGCATTATCTGGAACTTGCTTCCTGATAATTGAGTTGTGGACTCCTATAGAGCAGATACACACAATAACCAGCACAGAAAGCGTTCGAGTTCTTCCAGAATCTGCACCTATTCAGTTGTATTTCTTTGTGGTTTCCGTGAAAACGGTCTGTTTTAATTTATTCCGTCCAAGGTCCACCATCCGTTCCAGAAGTGCCAACTGTACAGTCCAAAGTTTCTCAAGAAAGGTTACTTCAAATGTCTCTCAATGCTAAGTAGCTTTAGCATTTTAGTGTTACGTTTTCTACAGCATCAGTAAAGGGTTTTTGCAGGACTACCATCGTGTAAAAACTCGGGTAGAGCCACTAATTGTGGGGGGAAAAGGCTATTAGCTAGCCTGCTTCCTCTATGCTATAATGCTACACCTACAAGCGCTTTTACACTGATAGGACACTGATAAACCATTATTTACTGTTACCGTGTTAGCATAACAGTCCAATGTAAAATGCCGTTGACTGTTGCTGGTAGGAATTAGTAACTTCAACCACTTATGCCTAACGGTGGCGTCTTTAAGAAATGTAAACGCGGCGTTCCCGTACGAGACATTGCTAGCAAAGGGCAGAAAGTTTATAGATAAGGAAATCTGTGACATCACAAAAGGGACAGTTTTACCACGCCTTTTGAAACCAAGCGTTTTGAGCCATCCCAAACTTCTTTCAGGGCTCACTTACCTCATTATCTGAAACTTTGGAATTGTTTAACACGAGAATACAACATTATAACTACATTTATATGACAGAAAAGTGGAAAAAGCATAATAGGTCCAATGTTACCATGCGCTGCATATCAGCCCATTAACAGGAGTACACAAACTATTCATTCACCTTGAGACCTCGTCTAAATTAGACAATCTAATGCAAAGTCAGAATGCACATACTGTACAATACAGCCTAATTGTGCTTTTCTCCGTCTGCATCTTCAGTCTGAACAATGGCTTGTTTTTGTTGACACAACCTCGGGCTAACGTTGTCTCAACTAGCAATCAAATTGAGTGACAAGTTGTAGCCGGACCTTTCAGCCCGGAGCTAACAACATAAAGACTCTCATTGCACTTTTAATGCCTGAAGGTGAGAAGATGCATTCAGTAACATGTACGAGTACTGCAAAAGATGCTTTTCATGTGAGTTTTAAGATGCATACATTTAAATCACGAGGAAGAACGTCCGCAAAATTTGTCATAACCCTCCTTTAGACTTGCATATTTTTTTGCATTTAATCTGTATGCATAAAATAATATAAGGGATGAATACTATAATTACTAAAACAAAAAACTCCACAAAATTACAAACTCAACACTACAACATTTTAAGTAGTTCAGAAAAACATCTGAAAATGCTAACATTGCTAAAAAAAATCTGAAATCTGACTCATTAAAAAAAAACAGCTCCATTGCTAAAAGTGTGTCATTCTGAAGGCCCTGAGCAGATTAAATTGGCATAGCTACACACTGAATCCGGAATATGATTGGACAAAAAAAAAAAAAATCCCAACATAAACATACACATACTGGAAGCAGTGCATCCAAGAGACAGGGACTGTTGGGAATAAATTATACAATTCCATGGAATAAATAATAGAATTTAAGTTGAAAATATAGTTGAAAAGGCTACATCTGAACTGAAGATAAGTCCAGTCTAGTTAACACATTGTTTCAGCATGAGATGTTTAGTGCTTCTCAATGAAGAAACTTAACCACCATCAATTAGAGAGAATTAAATCACTACGTTTCTGTTATTTGCTTGTATTATTCTGCTACTCATGAAGAAAAATGATATTGATGCAGCATCAATACATTTATAACATAGCCATTTATAACTAACAATAACCGGGATTTAGTCTGCCTTTGACCCATACGCCCTATTTCCATGATGACCCTTTTCAGGTAATAATAATCATGTTTTGTTGTCTGTTTACACAACAAAAATACATTGTACTTCAACTTTTGAGAAGATAATCCACTGAATGACATTATGTTTAAATGCCTCACAACATAAATCCAATGTTTGTTGAATGTGTCTCAATTTGCACAGAACAAAGTGCTGCTTTATCAATTCATTCATTTCACCATGGCAACCAAACCTTTTCTCTCTACGCTGGGTACTCTGAACACAATTGAACCAAAAAAAAAAAAAAACACAGCAAATAGTTGGACTGCAGATCCACTTCATGCTGAAATACTTCACTGATGAAGACCGTTTTCATGACTTAAATTAAACCGGACATTTTAATTTGGTCGACTCAGTTGAAATAAAAACAACAGCTCAGTACATGACAGTACATCATACAGTACTGCATCCAGAGTGAATACTGTTGATTCATTTCCAGCATCAGCCAAATGTAACATGTCATCTGTGTCTCGAAATAAATGTTGTATCATAGAGCTCTAAGGTACGGCATCCTATGGACAGTGACGCTATGTCCAGATGTAAGTGTGCATTGGCAAATCTGTTCACCTCGGGGAAAGACGCCTGAGGGAAGATGGCCTCAGGGGGGGAGAATGTGCGCCGGTGATTATTCCTGTCTGCTTTTTGTCACATTTCAAGCTGAAGCGCTTTAAAGATACAACTGCTGTTTTGTTGCAACTTTCTTACAATTTAACACAGGGGTCTCAAACATGCGGCCCGCGGGCCAAATGTGGTACGCAGGAAACTAGGTTGTGGCCCCTGCCTTGATATGAAAGTTTAATGTTAGTGCGGCCCGCGTTTGAAGTTTGATATGGATGCTGTATGGTATCATGTACCCAGAAAAAATTATTACGTTTTATTAATGTTCATGTTCAAGGTTAAATAACTGTTAATAGTTATCCTCCCTATCCGTGTGGAAGTGGTAAGTTTTTGATATGGATGCTGTATGGTATCATGTACCCAGAAAAAATTATTACGTTTGATTAATGTTCATGGTTAAATAACTGTTAATAGTTATCCTCCCTATCCATGTGGAAGTGGTAAGTTTTTGGCTATTTAAGTTTAAAGGAAATAACTTGAAGGCTACCGTTTAGGTCGCTAGCTCTCTAGTTTGCGAGTTAGCATGTGTCTCAAGACCCTGCAGTTGCGCAATATGTTGTAAATAAAAAGAGTATAAATGTGACTATAGTCGTGTTTTGTCATGTCTACAGGGCTCTAATAATGCTTTGTTCATTTTAATGTGAAAAAAATAATTTGTCTACCCACCAGCTATATGTGGTTTCTTAAGTTTTTATTATTTGCCGTTTTATTATTATTATTAGATTTATTTATTTATTACTGATTGATTGATTCTTGATTTGTTTTATTTTTCATCTTATTTTGTGTAGAAAAATATGTTGAATGACATTGTCTTTTATATGATTATTATTTCCATGTATATTCATCTGCAATTTTGTAGCGACCAGACCAGGGAGTATCCTGCCTCTTGCCCCAAGTCAGCTGGGATAGGCTCCAGCAAACCCTCGAGGATAGTGAGGATAAGCGGCATAGAAAATGGATGAATGTATATTTATAATGTTTGCTAGCAAATCTTACCTGAACATAATACATAAGCTGTAAGTACAATATAATGAAAACTACATAGCTATTTTAGATAGACATACAATACCACTGAGGTTATGTACAAAACTACAGAGGAATTATATGGAATTATATTTATTTATACAAATGCATTTAGCATAATAGTTGCACAATTAGTGACCTATGATAAAACATTGTTTCATTGTCCACTTAGATATGCGGTCTTGACAAGACATGAGGGAGACAGAATCAATTATCAGTTCCAGGACTCATTAAGTGTTGTTAAGTGTGCAACTCCACATAGACTGGCAAGTGGCAGTATCGATTCCTGAGGTTGTTGCATCAATATTGCACTGTGAGAGATAAAACATGTCCAGATATTCACTTTTGAGTATCCTCTACCATCTAAAATTAAACAATGATAATATATATAAAAAATTGCAACAAAACCAATACACAACACACATTAATCAACAATTAAGCTGTAAACATAGCACGTAACTTAAAACTCTTATTTCCAAATACCCGCAGAACATGCTGGGTAGTCCAGCTGCAAACGCAATATGAACTATGAACCATAAAGCATTAGATATCAAAACAATGTTAACTCCTCGCTTTCTTCTCTGACAACCTCCTTGACATATTTTGCAATCTAGCAAAAATGCAACAAACACTGAAAATGTCGGGAGAGAGTACCGCAAACTACCCAGCATGCCTTGCGGTGGGAATTTTCATTCATTCATTCATTTTCTACCGCTTTTTCCTCACGAGGGTCGCAGGGGTGCTGGAGCCTATCCCAGCTGTCTTCGGGCGAGAGGCGGGGTACACCCTGGACTGGTGGCCAGCCAATCACAGGGCACATATAGACAAACAACCATTCACACTCACATTCATACCTATGGACAATTTGGAGTCGCTAATTAACCTAGCATGTTTTTGGAATGTGGGAGGAACCCGGAGTACTCGGAGAAAACCCACGCATGCACGGGGAGAACATGCAAACTCCACACAGAGATGGCCGAGGGTGGGGAAAGACAAAATAAGTAGCCAAAAAGTTACCACTTCCACACAATATAAGAGGAGAACTCGTTCATTCATTCATTTTCTACCGCTTATCCTCACGAGGGTCACGGGGGGTGCTGGAGCCTATCCTAGCTGTCTTCTACACCCTGGACTGGTGGCCAGCCAATCACAGGGCACATATAGACAAACAACCATTCACACTCACATTCATACCTATGGACAATTTGGAGTCGCCAATTAACCTAGCATGTTTTTGGAATGTGGGAGGAAACCGGAGTACCCGGAGAAAACCCACGCATGCACGGGGAGAACATGCAAACTCCACACGGAGATAGCCAAGGGTGGAATTGAACCCTGGTCTCCTAGCTGTGAGGTCTGCACGCTAACAGTGGGAATATATTTGTTTTAATATATCTATTTTTCGTGAACTTAACATTGCACAGTTATTGTTTTATATATATGGCAGTGATTGAACACTGCAAAAAAAATAATGTTTTGAGTGCTCCTCAACTTCACATTTCTGTTTGGAGAAAGTGTCAAATACATACAGGGAACATATTTAAAAAGAGCATACCTATGGACAATTTAGATTTCCCAATTAACCATGCATGCATGTATTTGGATGGTGGGAATGGGAAACCACGCAATCATGGGAAGAACATTGAAACACCACACAGATATCTATCCACCTATCCACGATTCAAACTGAGAAACACCTCACCGTGAGGCAGCCGTGTAAACCACAAATTAACTGCTAATTTTTGTCAGTAAACAGCCTTTGAATAAGCATCTGTAATGAGTCCATCATGTGTTTTCTTTTCCGCATCAGGCGCTGATGTCATATAAAGCAGCAGATGCTCCATGACTCAGTGAGGCTGTTACTCAACTGTCTCTGCATTACATTATTGATAAATAGGAGTCTCACAGCACAGGTATTACCCTAACCTCTATCAACTATGCATAGAGTAAGTGATCGTCTCTGAAACGGAATGAAAGAAGCAGCCATAAATTGTGTGTGTGTGTTTCCTCTGGACGCAGTGATTGTCTGCCTCCGCCAGCATGCCGCGCTCACATATTGTCTTGGCTTTGAAGGCGGCCTGTCATGCATGTTTGATCACAGGCTAAAACAGACACTCAGAAGTCCCACAGCCTTGGCAGACAACATGCATACATTTTCTAAGCGGCGTATTACATTCCACGTCATGGAAAAGCTGATCCTGAGCCATTCCCCACTCGCACGGAACACTAACTAATGACCTAATGAACGTTATTCCACAAAAGTGGCTCGGAATAGTGCTTCGACTGGTCGGGATCTTGCCAAGGATTGTGAAAACCTTCCATCCTACACAGTATTTACACACCAAGGCCGCACTGGAGGAGCAGGTTGTCCTGGTAACAAGTGTACTATAGATATTTTCTTCAAATTCCACACACTGGAGTACGCACCCACACGAACAAACATATGTCAATCGGAAGCAGATCTGAATGGGAGGAATCCATAACCTGATTCAATTAAAAGCATTGTGGTAACTGATATTCATGTTAACAAAATATTTTTAAAAAATAGTCAAACGCAACATGACTCATACTCATACCCTCTTAGAAACAATTATTTTTCAGACTCCCTCCACTCTTTCACAATGCGCCATTGTGTAACACTACTTTTATACATTTAACAAGTGTTTTCATTCAAGTGAAACAACATAAGAGACGCAGAAATTCACAAAAAATCACTTGAAACTTGGCAACAAAGATGCTGGAGTGCAATGGCTGACTTAGCAGGATAAATTCATATGGAGAGTATATGAGTTTTTTGTGGGGCGGCACGGTGGTCGAGTGGTTAGCGCGCAGCACCCCCCAGCACCCCCCGTGACCCTCGTGAGGATAAGCGGTAGAAAATGAATGAATGAACGAGTTCTCCTCTTATATTGTGTGGAAGTGGTAACTTTTTGGCTACTTATTTTGTCTTTCCCCACCCTCGGCCATCTCTGTGTGGAGTTTGCATGTTCTCCCCGTGCATGCGTGGGTTTTCTCCGGGTACTCCGGTTTCCTCCCAATATTCCAAAAACATGCTAGGTTAATTAGCGACTCCAAATTGTCCATAGGTATGAATGTGAGTGTGAATGGTTGTTTGTCTATATGTGTGTGGGTGTACTCCGCCTCTCGCCCGAAGACAGCTGGGATAGGCTCCAGCACCCCCCGCGACCCTCGTGAGGAAAAGCGGTAGAAAATGAATGAATGAATGAGTTTTTTGTTTTTGTTGTGTTTTATGTTGATAAATATTGATTCTGAACTTCTCCAGATTATGTTTGAGTATCAAATTTATGAGAAATACTCGCCGGAAGTACAGTACATCGATGACGATGTACTGTATAGGAAGATAAAGGGTGTCTAATAATGGTATTAATTTGATCAGTACAAGTATGGGAAATCATGGATATGGAACATTTGTTTGTTTTATTCGGCTTTTTCCTGATTATGGAAAAAAACATATTCCGAATGCCCTTCCTGACGAATACCGAGGATGCTTTCTAGTGGTGATTCGAACCTGAGGCATCGGCTCCAAAGTCCAGAACACTAACCACTACACCATGGCGACCTGGACATGGAACATTATGAAATATGATTATGAAAGTGCAAGTATCTGAAGTACAAATCTTAGTTGAATGCAATTGTTTGTCGATATGCGCCCCGATATCTGCCTCTTGCCTGAAGGGTGCTGGGATAGGCTCCAGCATACCTGCAACTTTAGTGAAGATAAGCAGTACAGAAAATGGATGGATGGGCATAGTTGTTAACATCAACTATTGGAAATTTGGAGGGCAGACAGAAATCCTATTTAAAGGCATTGACTCACTTGGGAACTATTTTGTCCTTTCATTTAAATTGAATGTACAAATTTTATGACGTATTTAGCCAAATTACGATCAAACAAAAATAAATCACAGGTCTCTAAAAGTTTGTGAAATGACACTAGCATACGGTGTATAAAATAAAGTTTGCTTTTACTATCTAGGACGCCTTCTGTTCATTTTTTCCAACCTGAACCCATCAGACTTCCCTGCACTTTATGCCCTGCATTTGCATCACAGGGTTACACAACTTACCTAAGCGTGGCAATGGAGTAGAGAATAAACTGTTATGTGTTTTATTTACACTGCAGGTTGGATTTTATTTGCTTGCGCTGCAGGGATTTGCTGCGAGCTACAGAACACATGATCAGTGTGCACGTAACTGTATAGACTCGTAGCTTAGAGGGAACGTTGGCTATAAGCTGTGACAAGATTTGAAATACATTACTTTTTGGAATTTACCATACGTATCACATCGGTATCGCTGGTATCGGCCTGAATTTTAAAATATACTCAACAAAAATATAAACGCAACACTTGTTTTTGCTCCCATTTTTCATGAGAAGGACTCAAAGATTTAAAATTACTGAGCTAATCCATCCCACCTCACTGGTGTGCCTCATTAAGATGCTGATCTGACATCATGATTAGTGCACAGGTGTACCTCGTACTGAAATGTGCAATTTTGTCTCACAGCAAAATGCCACGGATGTGGCAAGCAATGGGGGAGCGTGCAATCGGCAGGAATGTCAACCAGACCTGTTGCTCGTGCATTGAATGTTTATTTCTTCCATACATCCATGAACATCACCTCATGCTACATCAGTAAACAATTCTTGGAGGGTGAAAATGTCCCAGTTCTTGCCTGGATAGCATACTCACCGGATATGTCACCCATTGAGCATGTTTGGGATGTGCTTCACCGGCGTATACGACAGCATGTACGAGTTCTCACTGATATCCAGCAACTTTGCACGGCCATTAAAGATGATTCCACCCAGGCCACAATTGACAATCTGATAAACTTTATGTAAAGATGTGTTGCACTACATGAGCAAATGGTGGTCACACTAGATACTGGCTGGTTCTGAGTCCCCTGTCCCCCAATAAAGCAAAAAAAAAAAAAAAAACCCAAAACATTTGGCCTTTTATTGTGGACAGTCTAAGGCACACTTGCACTAATCATCATATTTTTGTTGAGTATAAATCAGTAGTATACATTAAAAGCTGAAATATCTTATCTTTGCACACATGTCACACTTAAAGGAATATTCTCTTACAATATAGTACACGGTAATTCTGGCAACTTCACCAAATAAACATGTTTTGCTCTTGTGTTGCCCTCATTTTTTAACTACCAACTCTGTGCAGTTGTTTCAAAGCGATACTCATAATAATAAATAATAGGATTAGTAAATATCCATTCTAAAAATAAAATGAAATAAAATAAAAATAGCTTTGGAATGATGAAGGTGCCATCTGCGATATTGAACAACGTATTTAAATATTTGAGTAAATAACTAGTAAATAGTGAATTAACATTTAAATAAGCCTGCATTGATATTTATATGATATAAATTGTTAAAGGAAAAAAAAAAAACAATGTGCTGAAAGTCTATGCAGTGCAGCAGGACTAAAATAGCCTGCTCAGAAGCCGTGCTGCATTCTGGATCTGTTGTTTGTGCTCAGTCGCTGAACCATTCAGACATGTAAATAGTTGCGGTGTTTTTGGCAGAGGCAAACGGAGGAATGGATCATTTTTGTTTTTGTGTTTCTAGGGAGGATCCTTCTAAATTTAGAAACCACTTCCTGTTATAGAAGCAGGATTATACAAGGCTTTGAATGTGCTGATTCAAATTCAAGTATGCATCAAAAATAACATTCTGCAAACAATAATGCATCACGATGATAGAAAGTTAACGAGAACTTAACTCCGGTTTAGAAAGCCAATGGGCAAAATGTAATCGTCGGTATGAAATAGCGTGCTCACAATAGGAGCAGACGTTGCAATGCCACGCAATGTTTTGCATGCGTTAAGTCATTTTAACAACATTTTTTTTTTTTCTGCTGCTGCGCCACTGCTCAGCAACACGAGATGAACGTCGGAGTACAATGTAATGTTGCCTGACGGACAGCAGTAATGGATAATAAATCCCGGGTTCAGGTGTTGTTTGATCATAAATCACACTCAGACTGCGGGCCAAAGTCAAATCCATCAGGCTGCAGTGCAACAGTAGGCGCCCAGCAAGAGAAGTGCGTATAAATCCCATTTTGCTTCATGGTTTATCTTCCAAACTGCCTCGGCTTACAGCAGAATATTGAACAAACATATCACTAGCACAGATCATTTGTTTTCATCTCTAAAAAAAAAAAAAACAAATAACACGGGCAGATTGGTACTTAAATAGAAGCCAACTTTATGCATGTAAACATGAGCTGGATATTGAATATTTTGATGAGCTAAAATGACAGTGTTTATTATTTCAATCTTGCAGTCAAAACCCGGAGCCAGAGGGGCCGTCCGGTTCATCATGTATCATCTGCTCGTGGCACCAACCCAAGCTGTGGAAAGCACAGTTGAAAAGGGGCGCTAATATGTTTTGCAGCTTGTTTCATTTACTGCAAGGTCATCATAAAGACAAAAATAATCCCCTGTGACAAATTTGTTTTCAAAATGTTTCACTTTGCTTCTCTGTCATGGCTGAGAAATACTGCCCAATAGTGCTGACTCTGGGAGAACGCTTTGATCAAGGCCTGATGTATTACCCCGTCCTTCCTGGAATTCAAATGCATCTACCTCCTGTTTTGGGAAGCAACGGGAGCTTGGTGCTTTGGCATTCCCATTAAAGTGCTGTTTTATTTGCACATGCATCTTAAAGCGAGCCATTACCTCCAACAAGTAGCACGTTTTTATTGGCATGGGGTTTTTTTTGTTTTGTTTGAGGGCTACAGTTTTTCAAGCATCATACTAGATGTGATTACAGTAAATACAGAGTTACACCATGCATCGTTTTTGAAGACATTTGTCATTATGTTTTTTTTTCATTATTGGTAGGACTGAAGGATAATACTCATTCATGTACAAAAGTGTAATGTACTAAAGTCACTTAAATAAACTTGTTCTGTAAGATGCTGTGCAGTGCTGTACAGCGCTGTGTAGATCTGCATTGACTGGCCACAACATTAGGCACTCTCAATATGACAGCTGGGATAGGCTCCAGCACCCCCGCGACCCTCGTGAGGATAAGCGGTAGAAAATGAATGAATGAATACGTTGCACTTGCAATGTTAAACTTGTTGCATAAAATACACTCTGTTTTTAACAGCAGGCACGATCGTGCATCAGTCACTGAATGGGTTTTTTTTTTTGTCTGCTTTTTTTTGTTGCGGTTGGTTTGGCCTATCCCAGCCGTCTTCGGGCAAGAAGCGGGGTACACCCTGGACTGGCCAGCCAATCACAGGGCACATATAGACAAACAACCATTCACACTCACATTCATACCTATGGACAATTTGGAGTCGCTAATTAACCTAGCATGTTTTTGGAATGTGGGAGGAAACCGGAGTACCCGGAGAAAACCCACGCATGCACGGGGAGAACATGCAAACTCCACACAGAGATGGCCGAGGGTGGAATTGAACCCTGGTCTCCTAGCTGTGAGGTCTGCGCGTTAAACACTAGACCGCCGTGCCGTCCATGAACTAATTATGATATATATAATTAAAGAATAAAGTCTCAATAACACATACACACAACCACATATAGCTGAATAATCAATTCATATAGCAACTTCTGATCAATTTCAAATTTAAAATAATGTACAGATTTAAGCCCCGCCCATTTCCTGTTTTCTGATTTATCCACTCCGAGTATGGATACGGAAGTTAACGTTGTTAAATTCCACTCCCTCGGCCTTGACAGCCTCATTGAACACCGGGTTCACAGTCCTTGGGGTTTTGGCCCAGCAGTCAGTGCTCTTGAATCCCACTCCGAATGTCTTGTGGTTGAGCCCAGCGCGGGTCTGGCTGAAACACCCACCCACCCACCCCCACACACACACACAAATGAACTGAAGCGGTCATAATACAGTCAAAAAAGTTTGTCCAGAAGGCGCGTCCAGAAGGATGTGATTAAAAATGCACACAGTCAGAAAAGGGTAATTGTGGTCTCCAAACTGGTCACTTCCATGAGCTTGACAGGAGGCTTTTGTGACTGAGACGTACAGAGGGAATGCCTATTACCCAAGCTGTTGTGCAGCAGAAAGCTTAGGGAAATATCCACAGACGAAAGCTGTTAGTGGAATGAACCTGAGCCACACTGATATAAACAATCTGTCACACTGCACTGGTGCCTCACTTCATTGCACTGCTGTTATATTGCAATCTAACAGTTTATTGAAAACAAGATATTCAAAAAAAACTTTTCCAAAAAGCCGAGCGGTGAAACAACAAGCTACATTCAGTCCCATAATGTGTTTAGAGTGAACTTAAACAGGTAGCACCAAATCTATTTGTGGCGGTCCAGGTTTGTTTGTGGCGGGCCGTCACAAATGAATACATGTATGGACAACACTACTAGTTATATATTGTACAACATGTGTATATGCATATATAACTTATTATACAGTAAACCTCGGATATATCGGACTCGGATATATCGGAAATTCGCTCACAACGGACAGATAAAAAAAGAACCAATTTTTCTGTAATGCATTTCCAATAAAAATTCATTGCATATATCGGATTTTTTAGAACGGATTTCGCCTATTTCGGACAAAATCTCCAGTCCCGTTCCAATGCATTTCCATGAAATTTCCCTCGCATATATCGGATGGCCGCATCGTGGTGCTCCGATTCGCCGAATCGTGACAGGCCGCTATACGACGTCATTTGCAGCGTTGCCTGCGCGTCCAGGTACATTGGAAACATAGTCAAGGAAGTGCCTTGTATAACGGATAAAATCCGATTTACGCATATACCGGATATAAATCCGATATATGCATAAAACGGACATTTTCCGGTATACGCATATAACGGATTTCGCTTATATCGGACAAAACCAGTGGGAACAATTGAATCCGATATATCCGAGGTTTACTGTATACGCACATTTTGACCACAATTAGTTTGAAAAAATTCCTGTCTGCCATGTCGGCACTTAGTGAATAAAGTACGCAATCAGTCTTATATTGACGTTCACTTTGTTTTTTATTATTGTGGAATAAAAAACAGTCCTTAGAATTTGGAGTCAGTTGACGACAGCTTTTGACTTTCTGGCATCTTTGTTTACACATTTTGCCTGGCTTTTCACTGCACTTCTGGCAGAAATTAGCTAGCTTGTTTTTGTCCCACGGGCTAACTTAAAGTGTCACTAGTTGTGTGTCTACGGTGATAAACAAACACATAGGGTACCCTGCTTTAGCATCGTGACGCTATCACTGGGTCTGGGTGCATTTTGACCAACCACGTGCGGTTTTAAAAGAATAACACTGTCTGGTTCACTTCAAAGAGCCGGCTACTGTCGCTTTAAGAGCAAGATCATTCACAATAAAACCATTACTATTGCGCGGAAAAATGTGATTCCTGGATCCAAAGCTCATCTTGTTTTTTTTTGTTCTTGAATGTTCCCAGTGGTTTGCACCATGTCAAGCTGTTATATTTTTCACTCACCTGGGACGTAGGTGTGTGGGCATCGTACAGCCCACTCACTTCGATTGCCAGATGCGCATACTGGCTTCCAAAAGCACCTGCAACAATCGTGACCGGGAAAACCTCAGCGTACAACTGGAGGAGTACGTGGCACCACTTCCGACATGCACTCGTTTGCCCGCGCAAACTGCCTGCATGCAAAGTTCTCATGCGTGCACACAGTAAAATTTATTCTTTGCGTTCTGTGTGCGGGTTTGAAAAAGTGCGTGTCACATAGTCACTGCTTTCAGGTGTAAAATGCGTTCTTGTGTTGTGCATCGCCATTAAACCTTGGGAAGCATTGCTATTCTGTTTGTCTATTTGGCTATTTGTCCAAACACAAATACACACACCATTGACTATTCATTAAGCAATTTGCTTAATTAATTTGCCTGGCACAAGTTCAAAATGAGACAAGAGTTGTGCTAAAGGATGCTTCAAGCATTGTTGATCAATTTATGCAAAAGGTGACAGCAGTCAACATTGCAAGATGCGGCTTAGCGTCTTGCAATGAATGACTCAAGCAACTCGGAGCTTGGTGTTTACATTTTCACTTCCTAATTGCTATAAATATGTACCAGACAAACTCCAGTATATAAAGTAGACCTTAGATGTTGGTCATCATTAATAACTCATGACTTGTTCTCCGGCAATATCCTCTAAAGATATGTTTTGGATGAGTTATACCAGACCCAGTTACAGAGTAGCTGATAAATTCAGTATGCTCGTCTGAAAGTGTGTAATGAGCAACACGTCACATAAACTTTGATGTTTAAATGTGTCACGGAAGCTAGTATGTTCATGATAGTGAAAAACTAATATTTCTATGTCTAAAAACTGTATTAGATGTGCCGACCATGGAGAAAATGTATGATGTTTCATCTTTTTTTATAATACAAAACTTGCAAAATTATTATTAAACTTCGACGAAGGCTGGCATCTCAGCTTTTGGAACAAATAAGGACATGCAGAACTCAACCTAATGCAACTCAAGGACTTGCTAGTGAAGGCAAACAAATGGCAAACCTTTTCATTGGCTTTTTGGTGGAAATAAAAAGATGAAAACTTAAAAAAAAAAAAAAAAAGTGAATGGCTCTTATAGCTGAAGGTTCCTTTCAATGAAATGTGTAACAACTGTTCTCGCAATACATGAACTGGCTCCACCAAGACAGGTTATTTACCACTTATTATTGTTACCATTACTCTACATCCCTCATGGTGAAAACAGTTGTTGAACTGCATGGGACTGAACAAACATTGGTGAATATAGTGCTTCATTTTTAATTACCGTATTTTCTGGACTATAAGTCACTCTGGAGTAGAAGTCGCACAATGCCAAAAATGTATAATTAGGTAAAAAAAAAACATACATAAGTCACACTGGAGTATAAGTCGCACAATGCCAAAAATGCATAATTAGGTAAAAAAAAACATACATAAGTCGCACTGGAGTATAAGTCCCACAATGCCAAAAATTCCTAATTAGGTAAGAAAAAAACATACATAAGTCACACTGGAGTATAAGTCGCACAATGCAAAAAATGCATAATTAGGTTTAAAAAAAACATACATAAGTCGCACTAGAGTATAAATCGCACAATGCCAAAAATTCATAATTAGGTAGAAAAAAACATACATAAGTCGCACTGGAGTATAAGTCGCACAATGCCAAAAATTCATAATTAGGTAGAAAAAAACATACGTACATAAGTCGCACTGGAGTATAAGTCACACAATGCCAAAAATTCATAATTAGGTAAGAAAAATAATATATAAGTCGCACAGGAGTATAAGTCGCACAATGCAAAAAATGCATAACTAGGTAAAAAAGAAAAACATACATAAGTTGCACTGGAGTATAAGTCGCACAATGCAAAAAATGCATAATTAGGTTAAAAAAAAACATACATAAGTCGCACTGGAGTATAAGTCGCACAATGCCAAAAATTCATAATTAGGTAGAAAAAAAACATATATAAGTCACACTGGCGTATAAGTCGCATTTTTTGCGGGTAATTTATTAAAACTATTTGACCAAAACTGACATTATATCCTCTTTGAAGGCAAGTTCCAACAATAAAATAATTGAGTACAGGCTGAATAGATCTAAGATATGCTAACACAATAGTTATTCAGCTACAGGAAAAATAAACATGAACATAAAAAGGTGTCCAATGTTTATGGAACATAAACAATTTTTTCATTTACAAGTCGCTCTGGAGTATAAGTCACAGGAACAGCCAACCTTTGAAAAAAAGTGTGACTTTTCGTTTTCGTTTTTTTTCCCAATTTTTTGGGAGAATGTGCAAAAAAAAAAAAATCACATTTTATAGGAGACTCAATTGTGTTGCATGCCGAATCTTAAATTTGAGCAGGATTAGTAAGCCATGAATGTGCAGCTTCAAATGTCAGTCACACATCTTTTTGGTCATCTGTCATCCCAGTATGTGCAATCTTCATGCACAGAATTGTTGCCAAAAGATATTGGAAAACACAACCCCTTTGGACCAGAGTACAGTTTTTAAATACAGTCTACATGCGTCACACAGTTCTCCGTGTAAGAAAAGAGATTGAGCCATAATCCATTGTGAGTTTTGCTTAGGTAAGCTTGACTGCACGACAGAAAAACCAACAAGCAGAAGCAAGAAAGCTACACTTGTGCAGCAGGAAAAAAAAACCAAAAAAAAAAACATTGACATCCTGCACAGTGATGGCAAGTTCGCTATGAAGACATATTGCAAAGACAAGCTTTTTGAGCAGCACATTGCATGGAGATAAATGCTTTTCAATCTTTCCTGACTTGAGACAAAACAGCACTTTGCAATGCGCTACGCTGTGAGAAAAGAGCTGTTGTACTTGCACATCAAAGGTAAAAAAAGAACATTAGCTTTCAATACATGTCACAGCGTGATTTGGAGTGCACTTAGGGGAAAAAAAAAATACGATAAAAGTTGTCCTGCATGAGATGCTCGGGGTTCATGGGTCAGAGTTCTGTGAATTTACATCACTTATATTAGGGCCATCGTCCAGCAAAAATGATGAAATAATAGCTCCAGTGAGTCCCGTATCAACTTCATTAGCATATATGTTCATGTATTATTTACAGTTTAGCAGCTGACAGTGTAAATATGGCGGCTTTAGCTGAATGAGCTAGTAGGCATTCAGGCACGTGAGCACACTTTGATGGCATGCATGTTTACTGATGGATGCATAATTGCTGACTATATGACCTTTTAGCTTTAAGACGCTTCCAACTCTCCACCGCAATGTCTTTTAAAGCTTGGTCAAGGAATTGCTGGCTGAGTGGAAAATAAAACGAAAAGTGTACGCGGGCGAAAGGCCAGTCAAGCAGCAGCACCACGAGACCTCCTGAGAACGTGAGGTTTTGCAGAAATGTGTTCCGGCAGACATATGTGGTACTTATCTGGAGAGCATCACGACAAGAGCAGATAAGACTTCAACTTCTGTCCTCATTTTCCACTTCCTTTTTATTTTTTTTATTTTTTTTCTCCCACCCGCCCACATTCCCGTCTTTTCTTTCTTCACTCTCGCTTTTGACCGGCTCTCTGTGGTGGAATGAATTGAGTGAATTTCCCCTCCTCCAGCAATCATCCTCCATGAGTTGGCAGAATTTTTCACACAGCTCTTGGCCCGAGATCAGTGAAGCACCTTGGGCACAGAACAAAATATAGAACTGGGACGCACAGACAGACACAACCTCCCCCAGCAATCTCCTCCCAAGCAATTTTGATAGCAGGGGTGGCAGCGTGGGTTATTCTTTCCGTAATACACTACAAGGCCCTGAGCTTGTTCCCTTTGCAATGAAGAGCCTTCGCCTCCCTCTACTTGACAATCACACAAAAAGACATCCAATCTCTGGTTTGGATGATTACGCCGCTATTGACCATGACCTTAGCATTCATGTGTAATTCCTGCAAGAGAATTCATGCACCGTTTTATGGCAGCGAGAAGTCAGGCGCAGCCTTTTCAGTGTCAACAAGGACGGGACAAGCGGCTTCTGCAGGTGGTGGCGATCATTTGGCTTTATGAATGCCTTGAACGCCCTATATAAGAAAAAATATATATATTTCAGGGTATTTCTGGGATCTGATCCAAGAAACGGGTTTAACTGAATAACATCAGTGAAACCTGGAAATCCTTCAAATAGAGAAAGTCTGACATGACAAATGAAAGCTTAAAAGGAAGCGTTTGGAACTGGCTCAGAATTATTAATTTTTAAACCACACAAAAAAAAAAAAAATACAAGAACGCCCCCTGATAGCATATGTTGCCTTTAGTTGTTTAAAAGAACTCATTCATTCATTCATTCATTTTCTACCGCTTTTTCCTCCCAGCTGTCTTCGGGCGTAAGGCGGGGTACACCCTGGACTGGTGGCCAGCCAATCACAGGGCACACATAGACAAACAACCATTCACACTCACATTCATACCCATGGACAATTTGGAGTCGCTAATTAACCTAGCATGTTTTTGGAATGTGGGAGGAAACCGGAGTACCCGGAGAAAACCCACGCATGCACGGGGAGAACATGCAAACTCCACACAGAGATGCCCGAGTGTGGAATCGAACCCTGGTCTTCTCGCTGTGAGGTCTGTGCGCTAACCCCTAGACCACCTATAAGAACACATTGAAAGGAAAAATATCTGTATTTTTCACAATAAGAGTTTAAATTGTTGTTTGCCTGTTCCACTCGGATGTTGGCTTCTGTTACGTCATTTCATAGACGGCTGCTCACACCTGCTGAGGCCATTGAATGCGATCGTTACCCAAAACAGCAGCACCTTCAGGCTTGCCTGCTGTTCCCCCCAAAGATGATGTAATTGGGTAAACAGCGTTCGCATCGCTTTTGAGCACGGTTCGCAATGTTGTGTACTGTCATCATTATTAAATCATGATTAAAAAATACAAACAAGGTTAGCGCGCAGGACACATAGCTAGATGACCCCAAGTTTGATTCCACCCTCAGCCATCTCTGTGTGGAGTTTGCATGTTCTCCACGTGCGGTTTATAGTCACGGCGGTGAAGTGGTTAGCGTGCAGACCTCACAGCTAGGAGACTAGGGTTCAATTCCACCCTCTGCTATCTCTTTGTGGAGTTTGCATGTTCTCCCCGTGCATGCGTGGGTTTTCTCCGGGTACTCCGGTTTCCTCCCACATTCCAAAAACATGCTAGGTTAATTAGCGACTCCAAATTGTTCATAGGTAGGAATGTGAGTGTGAATGGTTGTTTGTCTATATGTGCCCTGTGATTGGCTGGCGACCAGTCAAAGGTGTCCCAAGATAGTTGGGATAGTCTCCAGCACCAGGGGTGGGCAAACTATGGCCCGGGGGCCACATCCGGCCCGCCAAGTGTTTCAATATGGCCCGCCTGTTTTTTCCAAAGTATTTCATTTAAACTCAACATACAACCTGGCATTGTGGCTTGGGCCAACTTTTTGATGGTTGAGGTAGCTGCTTTATCAATTTCGTTATTTGATGTGGTCTGTTGTTTACAAAATACTCCTGGAAAAAGGAGCACAAGCACAATAATAATAATAATAATAATAATGTTGTCAATAATGATAATAATACTACTATTATATTAATATTGTTGTTAATAATATTAATATAATAATGTAGTAATATTATTATTATTAACAAAATAATAATAATATAATAACATTACTATAACTAATAATAATAATAATTCTAATAAAATAATAATAATAATAATAATAATAATAATAATAATAATAATAATAATACATTTATAACACACTTTACATCAAATAAATGATTTCAAAGTGCACATATAGCAGATTGCATGACACTTTTACATGTAAAATATGTGTAAAAAATATAGGTGTAAAAATGGACTGTTACATGTAAAATACTACATAATCCCCCCCGTCAATTTTGTTAAATTAATGCGGCCCGCGAGTCAAAAAGTTTGCCCACCCCTGCTCCAGCACGCCCACGAGGATAAGCGGTAGAAAATGAATGAATGAAAAACCAGCGCCACCAGAGTCCAAATATTTGCTGTCACGTACTTCATCAACTCTACGAATTGTATAAAGTCTGCATGCATTGGATTTAAATGTAATTGACAAAAATGAGAAATTGATCATTAAACTGCAAAGCTTGGCAGATAACCTGAATGAAACCAATCCTTAAGAACTTTTTTTTAAAAGGTCAAAAACAACATCCACCTTCCCTTTTCTGCTGCGAACTCTTTCAAGAGAACTAAAAAGCACAGAGTTAGTAAGTAGTGTCAGCCTTTTTTTTATATTAAGAGCATATTTTTGTTATTGAAGAGGAACCTCTATCAGGGATGTGCAGGCAATTACACCGAATTCTCTCATGCATGAAATCCCAGCTGGTTGTTATTGATAAATTTCCAAACACACCCTAAGACTTTTCAAATTACCCCCCCTCCCCCCCCTTATTAAAACTCATGCATTTCATTTTGTCTCCATCGTGTGTTTGTGTGGTAGAAGCAAGAAAATATGCTTTGAAAAGATTGAAGGAGGAAAAAGAGAAGCGATAAAGAATGAGAGAGCGTTGGATTGAAGGAGTGAATGCAGGATTGAAGAGGTGGACAAGCAGACAGCATCCATCTATCTCCTCCTGGAGGACCAATGAGCAAGGCTTCGTTATTAGTGTGGAAACCATAAGCCAAACATATTTGAAGTCTGTTCTGTATTCAAGTGGCATGCCTCCGCATTAACACAAGCCATTTCTCTTTACATGGCTCAATGAGATTCCCTTAAAGCTATCTGAAGGTCAAATGAATTGCTATACTCCAAGGACGGGAGCCATGTAAAGTTCCTTTCCCTAAGTATTCCCTTGCTTCTGTGTCATTTCTCAAGGATAGATCTACTTATTTGGAATGACATCTTAATTGTGCAGAGTACAGATGAATGGATTGCATCGGGGCAAATGAATAAGTTAGAATAGGAGCTAAGTTATTTAAATGCTCAGGTGCAGATAAGTCTTAAAAGTGTGTTTGGACATTTCAAAACACTTAATGAGGCGTGTGTTTAATTCAATTAACAGACAGTCACAGGAGCCACAATTCCCCAAATAATGTCACAGTACATTTATTATGAAGGAGCTTACACTCAATGTTGTTTTACAGATTTCACTAAAGCGTTTGTGTGCCCTGCACGGGACAAACGTGTCTATTCTCACGTGCTTCCATGAGATTGGTTCTGCTGTGATTTGCAAACATCCAAAGTGCCACCGAGTGGAGAACTTAGCATAAGCCAACACGTTAGTTGTCACTGCTTTGAACACGCTGAGCCGACTGCTCCAATAAGCAATAAGGGCAAATGGTAGTAGTGCCGTGGCCTCCAGGGGGGGGTGGCAAAAATTCAATATAATTATACGGAAACTACTTATGACGATCAATGTCTAAAATGGACACGCTATCATTGATTCAAGTAGAAAGTAATTCCCAATTTATATTGCTAGAAATGATAACAAATACCATAATTTCTCTTTTCTTAAACTTTGAGGCCCCCCCCCCCCCCCCCCAGCCTATACGGCGGTGCGGCTAATTTATGGCCATGTTCTAATTTCATGACATCTTCTTTACTTTAGAACTACTACGAATCGTTGGAATACCGTGCCGCTCCCAAGGCAGTGAGGAAACAGTAGCTGCTTCTTCGGAAGGAACCACTTACAAGCGATAAGGCAGTGGTCCCCAAACTAAGGCCCGGGGGCCGCACACGGCCCACTTCCACATTTGACCCGGCCCCTTGAACAATACAGCATGTACATTTTTCTGTCATAGAACTGGAATGGTAACCTATTGTGAGCAACGTTACTACAAACACACTTTGCCCCAGTCATAGAACATAAACAAACAAACGACCCTGACCCTGGCTCCCCTTCAGAGGAGGGAAAAGTCATGTGGCCCTCACTGGAAAAAGTTTGGGGACCCCTGCTATAAGGGAACTCACAACGATCTTGTCAACTCTTCGTAAATCGTCGGAGGTCATTAGTAAGTCAGCAGTCTGTCTCGCTGTATCATGTTAGAAACACTAACACTAAAATCATTACACAGCAACTTAACACGCAAATGGCAGGTAAGAAACATGCACCAATACGAGTTTAGAATTTTAAAAAAACAATTTTAACGACCTTTTAAAGCAATTCTTCTGTCGGGAAGGTGCAATGCCGTTATTCTACACTTCTACTGGTAATTGTCTTGAGTGTTAAGTTGCTGTGTGATGATTCTAAGATGAAGACTATGACTATGAGTCAGACTGTTTTATATTCATTCCGATGGGTTGATAAACACGTTGTGAGTCATGATTGGCTACTGTCAGATAAAAAGTTACCTGGTCCTCACTGACTCGCCACAACATGTTAGTATTTTATGACATGGACACGTGCGGTTTATAGTTTATATGGCTTATATATGTACGAATATGTTGTTCTCTCTAGATTTAGTGGATGTGGCTTAAACACTAGCGCATCTTATACACTCGAAATTATGGTTATTAAGTCTCATTTTTGTACATAGATTTGCATATATGTAGTTGTATACAGATATATTTGTAACTTGCATGTAGTTATTTTAAAACTGTATATACAGTATATGTTATAGTGAAAGTAGCTTGCATTTTCAAACTGTTATTTTAATTGTTTGATGTTAATTTTAATTTTAATATATTAGCCACAAATTTACATGTGGTAAAATTATTTATATAAAATTTCAGATTTTATAGTACATATTTGTAATTTGTTAACAATGTAACTTGAGTGACAGGTTACCTTACAAGTCAGTTTATTTTGCAAACATATGTAGATTGCCACTGGAGGGATGCTCCATATAAAATATTGCCTCGGGCACCACATTGGGTCGAGTGTGCTGCCCCCCCCCCCAACTAAAAGCATCCCATCCATGAGCACATTTAAATGTAAATGTTGCTTTGGGTTCCTCTGGATAAAGACCCCTAGCGTTGTGACGTGTTTAACAGCGATACGCCTTTTATTACAGCGCAATTAATCATCTCATTGGGCTGGAGATTAACAGCAGAGGAAAATTAAACACATCTTTGCACCGTGTGCAAAGATTGATTTGGAAAGTCATTGAAAAATAATGAAAGGTACAATATGAATGGAAGTGCACCATGCTGTGACCTTGAGGATTACACAGGGTGTAAATATTTACCAGCAAAGTGTTGAGAGTGACATAGAATAGCTGCCATCACTTTCAGGCTGATGGATTTGAACTTTTTTTCCCCCCCATCCATGAAAGCATAATAATGACAGATGCTTTTATGCCGGTGGACCCCTTGGTAGCCTGGGGATGCTACATAAAACAGCAGTCCCATTTCAACATCCATCTACACATATATGTCACAAAGATGGACTCGCAGGATAATGAATTACAGAATCAAACCATGCCCCATTCGTACGGTCCTTTGATGTGCACACATAAAACCACACACGGCGACGAGGTCCGGACCGCTGGTGTGTTTCCATTTAGACAGGACATAATGGATACGTGTTGACTCATTTTAAGACAAAACATCTTTACAGGTGGTCCTCGTTACACCGTTTTGTGGTTATAAACGCTCTCCAATAAATAATTGTCATCAAAACTTTGGTCCGTAAAAATATACACCACGTGCAGAAGAAAAATGCATTTAGTGCCTCCTGCTGGGCAGAGAAATGAGAATAAGCGGTAGAAAATGAAATGAAACATGAATATTAGAGGGGTCATGGATTCTGTGCACTGTTACAATTTCATCTGATAGTACAAGAAGACGTTAATCCTTTCAAACTAGCCTGGTGTTTCATTTAATTCTTTTATTTAAACATTGTATTATTAATGTCACAAAAAATTATTTTGATCTATGATTAACTGATCTAATTAATCTCTTTTAATCTCACCTAAATATCGCTCAGAAAGGTGCTCACTTTGAGGTGTTTTCATTTAAATTCATTACATTATTGTGGATTGAAAAGTGGTTTGCTTTTAATAGGCAGGTGAAGTCGGCAGTTTGTTAGCTGCTACAATAATAATAATAATAATAAGAAGAAGAAGAAGAAGAAGAAGAAGAATAGAATAATAATAAAAGAATAAGAATAATAGAATAATAAGAAGAATAATAATAAGAAGAATAATAAGAAGAATAAGAATAAGAATAAGAATAAGAATAATTAGAAGAAGAATAAGAAGAATAAGAAGAATAAGAAGAATAAGAAGAATAAGAAGAAGAAGAAGAAGAAGAATAAAAGAAAAAGAAGAAGAATAATAGAATAAGAAGAATAAGAATAAGAATAAGAAGAATAAGAAGAATAAGAATAATAATAAGAAGAATAATAAGAATAAGAAGAAGAATAAGAAGAATAAGAATAATAAGAAGAAAAATAAGAAGAATAAGAAGAATAAGAAAAATAAGAATAAGAAGAATAAGAAGAATAAGAAGAATAATAATAATTAGAAGAAGAATAAGAAGAATAAGAAGAAGAAGAAGAAGAAGAAGAAGAAGAAGAAGAAGAAGAAGAAGAAGAAGAAGAAGAAGAAGAAGAAGAAGAAGAAGAAGAAGAAGAAGAAGAAGAAGAAGAAGAAGAATAAAAGAATAAGAATAAGAATAATAGAATAAGAAGAATAAGAATAAGAAGAATAAGAATAAAAAGAATAAGAAGAATAAGAAGAATAAGAATAATAAGAAGAAGAATAAGAAGAATAAGAAGAAGAATAAGAAGAATAAGAAGAAGAATAAGAAGAATAAGAAGAATAAGAAGAAAAATAAGAAGAATAAGAAGAATAAGAAAAATAAGAAGAATAAGAAGAATAAGAAGAATAAGAAGAATAAGAAGAAGAATTAATAATAATAATAACAATAATAACAATAACTGTAGCTTGGTTAATATAGTACAAGTCTGTTGCTGTTTTTTGATTTTTTGTTTTTTGTGACAGCTTTAGCGTCCCATGACGCCCGATGCTAGCAAACTGATATAAACCCACGCTACAATGAACAAAACCGGCAAAGAAATATGTGTTCATGTTTGACATAATGATTATGAATGATTCCCCCAAAAAGTGCAGTTCCCCTTTAAAGACATGGAAGACCCCATTAGTATGCATTGGCTGTTGTGATCCACGTGTTTCCATCCTGACAAGGCACAGGTGGACCAAGTGAGCACACCAACAAAACAGGTTTCTGCTTTTTTTTACCAAGACTTCCAAACAATATGCCACATAGTCTCTTAGTCATGTTCCGTCTTCGATGCTCTCCATGAATAGATGGCGGTGCAAAAGTGTTGCTGATTCTTGTGGGAGATTTGAAGGAGCATATGTGTCTGTTGTGGAGAACAACCTGCTCACGCCAAATGAACATGATGGATAGTTTCCCAAATCCTTAATTTACTGGCTGACTTCACTAAGAACATATTCTTATTCATAGTGACAAAACAGAGCATCCGTAGCAAAAAGAACAGGACTAATACACGGCTAATGGATTTCTTGCAAAAAGCTTAACACCTGTGACTCTAATCGCAAAGTGGGATTTTGTTTTTAAGCATCTGACAGCGATTGCAGCGACAACATATTTATTAATAATACCGCTGCATGCTGCCACAGCCAGCCACCGCCGAAGGCGACGCTGCATTGGCTGCTCTTGGCGTGCGACCGTATCTCTAACTACCTCAGCTGCCGGCTGCTTTGCGGCCATATTTTCATATTAGAAAAGCGCTTCGATTCACATTTGACGTCTGTGCTATACCACATGGAAAAATAAATAATCTTGGTAGTACACTAGTTAAAAATCATCATAGTTTATATTCAGTGTTTACACAACGCGCTGCCATAGAGGTTGAGCCGCCTTGATTAAATGGTCCTAAATGCATCACAATATATATTCCCGCTGAAGGTTAATGCTGGCACGAAATGGTCAACAACATGATGTCACCAAATAATGGCAGCATCAATACAGTTCACCTTACTTCCATCCTTGCCAAAATGTATGCAATATATATAATCCATATTAAATGTCACGACTCATAAGTGGCTGCTCGGCACTAACAAAAAGCGACAGCGTATTTCACTGCGTTTAAAACACGCTGACAGACATAATGCCATTTGTTTTATACACAGCTTTTATAATAGCGTCCTTTACCGTTCCGTAAACAACATGTAGGTACTTAGTGCACACTTTGTACACAATCCATTTCCCTGTTGACCTTGAGGAAAGGTGTCGTATGGAACATTTAAACGGCACAAAAATGAAATCGATGTACAGTACTTGTGTCAGTGAGGCTGCAGCCATTACACGTCGTTTTTAGTAGCTTTTGAGACTTTAATTGCATATTGCCACTTGTGCTTCTATTCGAGTGAAAGACGGTAAACGTAAGAATCATGGAGTGATGCATGCTGGTACAGTCATGTTACATTTACTTTTTAAGAGAAGGGCTCTCCGTCAAAATCCCATGCTCTGTTAAATTAAAGAAAGGATGTTTTTTTTTAACAATTTATGCATCATTTGCAACTATTAGTGTGACAAAATTCATTCATTTTCTACCGGGTTAGTTACCACTTCCACACAAAATAAGAGGAGAACTCATTCATATATTCATTTTCTACCGCTTATCCTCACGAGGGTCGCTAGGGTGTTGGAGCCTATCCCAGCTGTCTTCTACACCCTGGACTGGTGGCCAGCCAATCACAGGGCACATATAGACAAACAACCATTCACACTCACATTCATACCTATGGACAATTTGGAGTCGCTAATTAACCTAGCATGTTTTTGGAATGTGGGAGGAAACCGGAGTACCCGGAGAAAGCGCACGCATGCATGCGGGAGAACATGCAAACTCCACGCAGAGATGGCCGAGGGTGGGGAAAGACAAAATAAGTAGCCAAAAAGTTACCACTTCCACACAAAATAAGAGGAGAACTCATTCATTCATTCATTTTATACCGCTTATCCTCACGAGGGTCGCGGGGGTGCTGGCGCCTATCCCAGCCGTCTTCTACACCCTGGACTGGTGGCCAGCCAATCACAGGGCACATATAGACAAACAACCATTCACACTCACATTCATACCTATGGACAATTTGGAGTCGCTAATTAACCTAGCATGTTTTTGGAATGTGGGAGGAAACCGGAGTACCCGGAGAAAACCCACGCATGCACGGGGAGAACATGCAAACTCCACACGGAGATGCCTGAGCAGGGAATCGAACCCGGAGCTCCTAGCTGTTAGCTCCTAGCACTAACCACTCCTGCACCGTGCAGCCAAAAAAGAAAATGATTTTGTTGAAATAACAGTTGCCAGTATAGTTGACAGTTAATATAAATTAATGGGAATAATTAATGGGAATTGAACCCTGGTCTCCTAGCTGTGAGGTCTGCGTGCTAACCACTCGACCACCGGGGTGTGACAAAATATTTACGTTTTGTTTCTTTTTTTTAATATAGCCACTATAAACATAGTTCCCTATTCCTCCTCAGTGTCATTCAGGAGTTTTTCCTTGCAAGAAACCTTGCAAGGAACCTCCCCCAAGGAAGTTACAAAAAAAAAACAAACTGTGGCGTTAACTCCTCATGTGAACACGATGATGTTCCATATTGTCACATGTCAGTGGGTGCTGAACACGATACTAAAATAGTAGAGTTGAGGTTCCTGTCAATGGCAAATATCAATGTGTATTGCGGCCCGTATATCGCCAGTGATTAATGCTTCATCTGCCCTTTCAGCTAAGAGAAAATACTGCAGCCCCTTTACTGCCAAGCTCCACTTTCAAAGCAAATTCCTTTCACTTTGCACTACATTGACGTCACCTTTTGATGAAAGGAACATACTTCCTGTCAGGAATTATTTTCCTGGAGGCACATCTACTTTTTTGCAGATCTTTATGTTGAATATTGTTACCTTGGCTACATACACAGTCTACTGTTGTCAGATTCCATCAAGCAGCACCATTGCAGACGTCGCTCCCTGCTGTGCGGTGGCTTTTGTGTTTGAGTCGTCACATCACATTATGGTGGTCATACGCAGCCATACATTAGTCAGGCGGGGGGATGTAGAATGTTTGATTCCTACAGTTGCACTTCTAAGAATCTCTGACGGCTGCAAAGAGACCAATGAAATAGTAATTCTTTACTTTTCTGTGGAGTGAAGGGTTTTATGAAAAGGGATTCAAGTAAGAGTAGTGCATTATGTAGTGGCTTTTATTGTTGGTCCCTTTTTTCCACAGAATTGACACATTAGTACAGGGGTGGGCAAACTTTTTGACTCGGGGGCCGCATTAATTTAACAAAATTGACAGGGGGGGATTATGTAGTATTTTACATGTAACAGTCCATTTTTACACCTATATTTTTACACATATTTTACATGTAAAAGTGTCATGCAATCTGCTATATGTGCACTTTGAAATCATTTATTTGATGTAAAGTGTGTTTTTCAATGTATTATTATTATTATTATTATTATTGTTATTTTTATTAGAATTATTATTATTATTTTATTATTATTTATATATTATGTTATAGTAATGTTATTATATTATTATTATTATTATTATGTTGTTATAATAATAATATTACTACCATTATTATATTAATATTATTAACAACAATATTAATATAATAGTAGTATTATTATCTTTATTTGTATTACTATTATTGTGCTTGTGCTCCTTTTTCCAGGAGTATTTTGTAATATTACTACCATTATTATATTAATATTATTAACAACAATATTAATATAATAGTAGTATTATTATCATTATTGACAACATTATTATTATTATTATTATTATTATTATTATTATTATTATTATTATTATTATTATTATTATTATTATTATTATTATTATTATTATTATTATTATTATGTGCTTGTGTCCCTTTTTACAGGAGCATTTTGTAACAGACCACATCAAATAACGAAATTGATAAAGCAGCTACCTCAACCATCAAAAAATTGGCCCAAGCCACGATGCCAGGTTGCATGTTGAGTTCAAATGAAATATTTGGAAAAAACAGGCGGGCCATATTGAAACACTTGGCGGGCCGGATTTGGCCCCCGGGCCGTAGTTTGCCCACCCCTGCATTAGTACCATTTTGGTACAGTCCAGTCCGGTCCCTACGCCATGCAGGCCTCATGTACACAGGAGGAGAACAACATGATGTTGCTGTTATGATCACTTGCTGCTGTGTCTTGCTAATGGCTCTCTTCTTCTCAACTGGGCACACCTGTACCTCATCAGGGTCGCTCGCTACTTAGCCCGAGTAGGGGCAGCTGGGAAACGCCATTCAGGCTACTACTCTATATACCAAGCATGGCGTCTACATACAGTCCTTCCATGATGATCATTGTTCTCTTTGTATTGTTGCCGAAAGCCGTTGCCTCCAGTGCACTGAGTTATCCTATTTTTTTTGTACTTACTTTTACTTGAGTGCATCTCTATTGAGATGAAATACTATAAATTGCTATATCTGCCTCTGCATGCTCCGGTCCACACTGCACACACCCTAACATCAACAGAGCAACGGGGGGGCCACCTTTCTGCAATCAACCGCTTGATGTGGATGTAAACAATATACGCCTCCACACCTGTCATCTTCATAATATTCACCAACAAAAAAAAAAAAAAAAAATTGAAGATTACATTCCCGAGGCAGAGACGCAAGCCTAAGGGAACAAATGTCTGCAACAATTAACATCTGATAAAAAAGCAACACTGACACCAAAAAAACGACTTTTTGCAACTGGCTCAAGATTACATGTTTTTATGAACATCACCACATATCAAAATTTTAACACCAGTTGAAAAATGTCAAGAATTTACATTTTGAGTAGAGCTTCAAAATGAAAATAAGAAATAAGACCGAGACCAATAAAAATTGGCTAAGCAATTCAGATCAAATAAGTGCTGCTTCTTCCTACTCCTCTTTGGACATTGTGCAAATGCAACCACGTGATGTTCCTTGATGGAGCTTGTTAAGCACGCCCGAGCCAAATAAACCGCATCACACCACGCCGTCATCGTCTACAACAAACACAGCCGTGATTGTAGATTCAGTGATGCCTACTGGGAGACTTTTCACAGGCTTCTTTCTGACGGCATCTGTATGAAAATTCCCAGCGGTAGCCTAGTGGCGTGATAAAAGTCGAGCTATGTTAAAGTAGACACACGCCCCGATCATCTTCACTTCTGGGAATTGCCTTGTCTGCATAGAGTAACATGCATGGATCAAAGGATCTCACAATGACTGAGTTATGGATGACCAACAGGACACAGCGTGACCGCAGATAAGGGTTCTAGTTGATGGAAACATTTGTCATCAGATTGGAGGATGGAGAGGGATCCATCCAGAGGGAATTTCCAGGAAAAGTGATTTCTGTCCATGCATTTTTTTTTACTAAGCGGGCCGATCACTAAATAAACCGCGGACGTTGCGAATAACAGCAACATTCCAAACATGGTGAAGACCACTATTGAATTCAGAACAGAAGCTATTGCAAAGTTATTTTGCCTGGATGTACTTGAATCCCTCATCAACAATAAGTACCACCATCATCCTGAAGAGTAACAACGCAACGCAATCAAGTGAGCTAAGGTTTCAAAAGTAAAACAGTAACAGTGTAAACAAAAGGTAAAATCAATAATTTCTCCATTTCAAATGTCATTTTTGTGGCATGTTAAAAATAAACAATAAACAAAAAGGGATTGCTCTATAAGAATAATCACCTTTCCTTCCTTTCCGTCTTTGCAAAACCAGGTAATGATTCATGTTCAGTTGTCCATTCATTTGTCATTTGTAATCATTTTTGCATCATTTTCAGCATGTAAAACTGTAATTATGGATTCTAATTATAAAATGTGTTTTTTTGTTAAATGTTTTGGTGTCTGGAACGGATTAATATACGGATTTATATAATTTTCTATGGGAAAACTTAGTATTGGGCGGCACGATGGAATAGTGGTTAGCGCGCAGACCTCACAGCTAGGAGACCAGGGTTCAATTCCACCCTCGGCCATCTCTGTGTGGAGTTTGCATGTTCTCCCCGTGCATGCGTGGGTTTTCTCCGGGTACTCCGGTTTCCTCCCACATTCCAAAAACATGCTAGGTTAATTAGCGACTCCAAATTGTCCATAGGTATGAATGTGAGTGTGAATGGTTGTTTGTCTATATGTGCCCTGTGATTGGCTGGCGACCAGTCCAGGGTGTAGACAGCTGGGATAGGCTCCAGCACCCCCCGCGACCCTCGTGAGGAAAAAGCGGTAGAAAATGAATGAAAACGTAGTATTTTAGTATTTAGGAGTCATGATACTAACTCAGGCCCCATTGTAAATATTAATACTGATAGCGGTTAACCTATTTTTACACTTGTGTTGGCAACTACAAATACAACGGGTTATTATACTCGTATACATCAAACATGTGTATTTTATTGTGCAAAGTTGTTCAACAAACACGTAAATGATTGTATGTAATTGGAGATTGGGATTGCATTCAACCTTGAAATATGTATTGTTTTTTTTTTTAACTCACAATTTAATAACCACCATCTGTTGGGGACAACCGACTTTACTTTAAATCGAAAAGATGTGTGTGTGGCTCATAATGAAAAGTAACAAGCATTGTTTTGTCCAGTTCTTACTTTGCACACAATGGGAGAAACACTACCAATATGTTTTATGTTATGTTTGTGAAAGAATATTAAAAAAGGCAAATGTCAGCATCGGTCAGGTCAAGTGGTGCACGTGTTTCCTAAGAAAGCAGAAATCTCATCCTTTATCCTTTACCTGCTTTTGTGATAGGACTCAAACGTCTCACTCCTCTGGTCTGGTTGTTTGGAGATAACCGCACCGATGTTAATCTGTGCTTCACTGACCACTGAGCCACTATTATCCTCCTCCAAGTGACCATGAATCTGAACTAGAAGCTCGTTCGACTGCACAAAGCACAGAACATAGTCCACTAAGCTAAAAGCTTAAGCGCTAGCTCAAGGAGTTCTTTTGAGCTCACTTTGCAAAGCTTGCATGGAAAAGAAACGGAAGTACATTTGATATAATGGAAAGGATGATGGAGGGATAATGCATTTTTGCCTGATATGAGTACAAAACAAGGACATCTCGTTATTATCCGTATTGGTGTTTACAGAAAATGCTCATTATGTATTCACTCTTCACGCTCTGTGATTGGCCAGGGACACATGACTGTACGTATTAATTTTCCACCGCGGGCATGCTGGAGCCTATCCCAGCTGTCTTCAGACAAGAGGCAGGGGTACACCCTGGACTGGTCGCCAGCCAATCACAGGGCACATATAGACAAACAACCATTCACACTCACATTCATACCTATGGACAATTTGGAGTCGCTAATTAACCTAGCATGTTTTTGGAATTTTTGTTTTGGAATGTGGGAGGAAGCCGGAGTACCAGGAGAAAAAACACGTATGCATGGGGAGAACATGCAAATGCCACACAGGGTGGGGGGGGGGATCAAACCCGGGTCTCCTAGCTGTGTGGCCTGCGCACTAAACACTTGCTTGCTGTGCAGTCTGACAATACACATATAGATTAATAATTAACAATACATATAGCAACTTCTGATCAATCCATGCCAATTTCAGACTTAAACTAATGTACATTTCTGATTAAACCACACCCACTTGAGTTATATGCCCCGCCCACTCCAAGTACGGATACAGATAATTTAGATGCGTGAACAGATACAGATAGTGGTGTACTCGCTCATCCTTAATGTTGATAGTGTATGTCGTAAACACATGACTGTTGGTATAGCTCAGGGGTGGGCAAACTACCTCCCAAGCAGCAGCGCACCAAAGAAAAAGAAAGCCATCACCATGGAAGTGGAGATACGCTCGCTAATATTTGGTTCCAACTGCTTCACTGAAAATATTAGCTTGGTTGGCTAACTGTTTTGGTTAGCATACAAAAAGTGCGCGTCTTCATGCGTTGTTAATGTGTGTTCCTATTTTAAATACAAAACATTCCAGTTTGCAACCTGTTTCTGTTGGTACAGAACCAGGAAGTGGAAGTCTGTTGTCCGTGTATGATGTCATCAGCAGTTGACACTGTAGTTGTTTGCAAACTAACACAGTTACACCATAAATCTGGGCTTTTTTTATTGATCAAAACTGCAAAATAAGACAGAATGGAGCATTTTATTAAAGTGCCAGCATTTTAATAAAGAAGGTGAGAATAAAAAAAATAATAACTCCAAACAAAAACTCCATGTGGATCTCTGCTCACCACTCATAGTCGCCGTTGCCAACAACAGAGTCTCCAATCAACGTAAAAGTCACATTAAATACTAATGTTTCCCTTCTATTCATCAATTATATGCATTAAGAATTCTTTCCTGTATGTAAAACTATAATTTTTTGGTTAGAGTAGCAAAATGATGCTAACCAAGGTTCTACTGTCTTTAATGGTTTTAGTACTGAATTTTATATGCACTTCATTTGTTCTGTGTACAATGTGAGTCGCCTAAGAGTTAATTTAAGTATAAACTAAGTATAGGTTCTGACTTGCATCACAGTGTATGATAGGTTTCCCCAACTTTGCAGTTAAAAGATCCTTATTAGAGAACGGCCAGTGGTGCATATCTCATGACGCTGCTCTTGCCTGTAGAAAAATGACCTTTTGTTTGTTTTTCTGATGACAAGAGAATAGACTCACGTTTTTGAAAGCGTGGATAATGACCTAGCCCTTGGTCATGGGTCATTTTTAATACACGCTGCACAAGGGTCACCATTAGTGGGGACAGGAAATGTCCGGTCCATCCATCCATTCATTTGAAAATATGTAACATTCTTAGCTGTGACATATTTACGCTCTACTAGTGTAGTGTAAATATGTATTTATGATTATGTTGGCCATCACACACCTGATCACACCAGTCTATAAAATGTGTAGTATATTTAACCGTTAAAAATAAAGCTGTATACGGTAATATACACTTAATTACCCTTTCACCTCCCGGCTGAGTCGCAGTGGTTTTGCTGACACGGCATGGTCACTGGGGTCATGTCAAGTAATGAACTGTTGTTAACGAGACACTCGTTAACATGAAACAATATTTTGTGCGAACAGCCTTATGATGTCAGAGTCTTGATGAATTCTATACACATGTCGATGTGAGGCTAATTTTTTATTCTTTGAGGCAATCAGAACGGTCAATGTGGGAACACTTTGGTGTGATTATACAATAAGCGTAAATGGAAATGACTCAGTTCATTTTTTCAGAGGCCCACTCGTTATTACAGCCGGCCGGGCTTGGGCGGCGTAGCCATGTGCTGCACCCATATGCGGCGATAAGAATACAGATGCTCAAAGATAAATCACCGAGCAGCCCAAATACTAATTGTAGGCATCCACGTGCTTCCAAGCTGCCGCATCTCGTCACCGATTGGTTAAACCCTCAGGACGTAGGCTGTCTGAGTGATAAAGAATACAACAGAAGAAAGCATTAAGAAATCATGAGGCTTAAATCCACGCGTTCTGATGTTATCGTGTCCATTTCCTGATTCCATTTGTCATATTTTCGAATATAAAGATATGTTGGAAATGTATTGAAATATTTTTCTGGACCTTTTAGTCTATGAAACGCACGTTTGTTTTCACAGTCGACCCTGATATCATCGTTCGGTTTGTTCAGTTGGTGTAAACTCCCATTGACGTTTCTGGCACCAGAGGTTTATTGACCCTGTCGGGCTGCCTTCACTGGATGACCTCATCTTCTACTATGAGGGCGGAATGTGAAACCACTCTAGTAGTGGGAATTATTATCCGATATTTACTAAAATGTTTAAAATGCGGCTGCACGGTGGAGAGTGGTTCGTGCGTAGGTCTCACAGATAGGAGACCCGAGTACTATTCCACTCTCGGGTATCTCTGTGTGGAGTTTGCATGTTCTCCCCGTGCATGCGTGGGTTTTCTCCGGGGATTCCGTTTTCCTCCCACATTCCAAAAACATGCTAGGTTAATTGGCGACTCCAAATTGTCCATAGGTATGAATGTGAGTGTGAATGGTTGTTTGTCTATATGTGCCCTGTGATTGGCTGGCCACCAGTCCAGGGTGTACCCCCGCGACCCTCATGAGGATAAGCGGTTGAAAAAAAATGCAATAATAATTACTTCATATATATGACCTGCATGAAGTTCGTCATTCATGTCAATAAACATAACAATAATTAATATTTTTCTCAAAAGCACCGCTCAGTACCACTCCGGTTTCCTCCCACATTCCAAAAACATGCTAGGTTAATTGGCGACTCCAAATTGTCCATAGGTATGAATGTGAGTGTGAATGGTTGTTTGTCTATATGTGCCCTGTGATTGGCTCACCCCCAAGACCCTCATGAGGGTGTCGGTTGATCAAGAACCAAACAGAAAAAGATAATATTTGAAATCATGTTGTTTCAAAAACATTTGTTTTTCTTCCTGGTCTAAACATGGAAAAAATATCTTTGAAAAAAAGCGGAAACAAGTACAGTACTATGTTAGGCCATGCACACAAAAATGTGAATAATTTTTTAAAATGCATATATTCTGGCTTCTCGCCCACATGCAAACGTAGGCGTTTGTCCTTCAAACGTGACCTTTGGAAAACTGGCCAGTGTGAGATTTTCCACAACATAATCTGCTACATTATCTTGTGTTTTAACAACAGAATACAAAGCGATGTTGGCTTCATTTGGTGCAGCGGGTCCACCTTATAACACGCCCAGGCAACTAAAGAAACATATAAGATTATAAAATAGAAGATTTGACATATTATATTGTTGAATAAAGGCTAACACCAAGTAGTGTGATTTTTTTTTCCAGGCGCCTTCTGTGGATGGATATTTTTTTAACATTAGAGTAGGTGAAAATGTGCATTTTTGAAAATATCGGTTCATGTAATCATAACCTGGCATTCATCCACGCAGACCACCTTGCTCCATGTGCTGCTCCAAATGAAAAGCTCTCCAGTGAAGTATTCATTTCCTGTTACCAGCGGATCCCAGAACTGAAACTCTTCAACCAAATGAGTATTAAACATATGAGTTTGGCTAAGACCCTTAGAGCAAGGAGAAAGTGTGGATGTGTGTGGTACTGAGTCAGTGTCCATATTGTGTGTTTTAGTTTTGTAGAAATGATCCATGTTCACACAGAGCTCTCTAAACTGAGAAAGTACTTTCAAAAATACAAAGAACGTCTCCAGCTTTGACTAGATAGCTTGAACTCTAAATATCTTGGCTGATATTATAGTCACAACATTGCATTATGTGCTGTAAGCTCCAATGCTTCCATAATGAAAATGGACGTTTTCTTGGAAAACAGGCAGCTGAGCTTGGAAAAAAGGAATCTGAAGACAAGTAAAATTGAAAACATCACAACGCAAGTCAACGTTTTTTGAGGTGTGACACTTATGTACACCGTACAGTCGTTCCTCATTTATCATTTTATGGTTCCGGACCCAAAGCTAGAAAGGTAACTACACTCCTACCTTAGTAAAGGGTTTCAAACAGAGAAGAAGGACAAAGTAAGAAGCAAGAAATGTACCACTTCCACACTTCACTGTCATTTTGCATGTGCCACGCCTGACTCCATGCAGTCTGAAGGTAATACCATGTCTTATCTCATGAATACTACATGTAACTTGTCTTTCAATATATGTTGACTAATATATTTTCATTAATTTTTGCTCCCTCTATGAGTCTTACTACGCACATGTATTCATAGAGAAGGTTGCAAATGAATATAAAACAGACAGTATTTCTAACATCCAAAGTATATGCTTGAATATTCTCAACCATTGTGAAAAGCAGACTGGTGGTTTAGTCCATTAGTCTGTGGTTTAGTATGGTTTAGTCCAGGGGTCTCAAACTCAATTTACTTGGGGACCACTGGAGCTCGGGTCTGGGTGATAAACGCATTTAAAGGCGTAATAAATGCATTTATTAAAAACAAAAAAAAATTAAAAAAACTTTGTAAACCCTGTAGACATGACAAAACACGACTATAGTCACATTTATACTCTTTTTATTTACAACATATTGCGCAACTGCAGGGTCTTGAGACACATGCTAACTCGCAAACTAGAGAGCTAGCGACCTAAACGGTAGCCTTCAAGTTATTTCCTTTAAACTTAAACAGCCAAAAACTTACCACTTCCACACGGATAGGGAGGATAACTATTAACAGTTATTTAACCTTTAACATAAACATTAATCAAACGTAATAATTTTTTCTGGGTACATGATACCATACAGCATCCGGCCGCACTAACATTAAACTTTCATATCAAGGCGGGGGCCTCAAACTAGTGTCCTGCGGACCACATTTGGCCCGCGGGCCGCGTGTTTGAGACCCCTGGTTTAGTCCATTTGAGGAAGACAAAATGGAAACAAAAGCAGCAGAGACAGTAAGCAAGAACTCTCCTGGTATGTTGCCATCATTTTTGATTTCATAAAAAAAACTGACCTAGTTTTACAAACAGGTTTCATAAACTGACAGTCTCGTCAAAGCAAAGTGACACTTCTTGAGGTGTGTATTGGTGGGGTGATGGTCTCAATTCAGCACCATTTTAGTTCGACCTTGAAGGAATACAAATGACAGGCTGTATTAAGCTGGGGAGCAACAAAGTTTTCACAGTGCTGAACCGATGGGGGCAAGATGTTAAAGTGCAACCTCAACACACACACATAGGGTGTGTCTAGCCTGACGTATCACTCCCGGGTGGGAGAGGCAGGGTCATCATGTTTGCTACGGCGCAATCAGTCAACAGGGCGCTTTCTGGAGGCTGCGTTGTGCTCCTCTGGTAGCCTGTCTGACACACAAACAAAGTGTGGCCTGTCCTTGAAGGGCGTAATCCAGGAAACTGTGCTGTTGTCATCATGCATCACTGAGTCGCTCTCTGAACCGGAGGGGGTTAGTGCTTACCTCTGCACGCTGTTAGGCTCTATGTGTGAAACTAGCATGGCAGAGCAGCTAATGCACTGTGCATATTGGACAAGTCTACATCAGTATGAAGTCCAATTGGTTTAATTATAGCTTTAAAAGTAGACTACCTGGCTGATATTGAATAGCACTGGTGAGATGATAATAAAGAGGTGAGCAATGAGACACTCATTACAGGGATCTGCTTCATTGATTGCGTGCAGGCACAAAGGTAAATAATCATACAGCTCGACATACCGACCCTACAATTTGTGTGAATGCTGAGAAATTGTCACCCAAAGAAATGGAAAGCTGATCCTGGAACAGTGGTTCCCAAACTTTTTACAGTCCTTTTAGAGTCTAAACTCTGGACTATGGTGTGTGTGTGTGTGCACATTTCCTGTGTTAGACTCCATCCGTCCATCCATTTTCTATACCGCTTATTTTCATTAAGGTCACGGGGTTTGGGCAAGAGGCGGGGTACACCCTGGACTGGTCGCCAGCCAATCACAGGGCACATATAGACAAACAACCATCGCCAATTAACCTAAAATGCATGTTTTTGAAATGTGGGAGGAAACCAGAGAACATGCAAACTCCACACAGAAAGACCAAAGCAGAGATTCGAACTCAGATTTCCTGACTGCGTGGACAACATGCCAACCACTCGTCCACTGTGCGAGACTCATTTTCATTCATTTTCTACCGCTTTTCCTGACAGATCACAGGGGTGCTGGAGCCTATCCCAGCTGTCTTTGGGCGAGAGGCGGGGTACACCCTGGACTGGTGGCCAGCCAATCACAGGGCACATATAGACAAACAACCATTCACACTCACATTCATACCTATGGACAATTTGGAGTCGCCAATTAACCTAGCATGTTTTTGGAATGTGGGAGGAAACCAGAGAACATGCAAACTCCACACAGAAAGACCAAAGCAGAGATTCGAACCCAGATCTCCTGACTGTGTAGCCAACATGCTAACCACTCGTCCACTGTGCGGCTCTGTGTGAGACTCATTTTCATTCATTTTCTACCGCTTTTCCTGACAGATCGCGGGGGTGCTGGAGCCTATCCCAGCTGTCTTGGGCGAGAAGCCGGGTACATCCTGGACTGGTCGCCAGCCAATCACAGGGCACATATAGACAAACAACCATTCACACTCACATTCATACCTATGGACAATTTGGAGTCGCTAATTAACCTAGCATGTTTTTGGAATGTGGGAGGAAACCAGAGAACATGCAAACTCCAATACAGAGAGACCAAAGCAGAGATTCGAACCCAGATCTCCTGACTGTGTGGCCAACATGCTAACCACTTTCCACTCTGCGGCTCTGTGTGAGACTCATTTTCATTCATTTTCTACCGCTTTTCCTGACAGATCGTGGGGGTGCTGGAGCCTATGCCAGCTGTCTTCAGGCGAGAAGCCGGGTACATCCTGGACTGGTCGCCAGCCAATCACAGGGCACATATAGACAAACAAACAACCATTCACACTCACATTTATACCTATGGACAATTTGGAGTCGCTAATTAACCTAGCATGTTTTTGGAATGTGGGAGGAAAACGGAGTACCCAGAAACTCCACACAGAGATGGCCGAGGGTGGAATCGAACTCGGGTTTCCTAGCTGTGAGGTCTGCGTGCTAACCACTCGTCCGCCGTGCAGTCCTGACCAATATTATTCATTATCGCTGTGTATACAATTTTGGGAGGAAAACGGAGTACCCAGAAACTCCACACAGAGATGGCCGAGAGTGGAATTGAAATTGGGTTTCCTAGCTGTGAGGTCTGCGTTCAAACCACTCGATCACTGTGCAACCCTGTGTGAGACTCTTACCCCAATATTTCCTTGTTTCATCCTCACCGGTTCATCTTGTATCTTCTTAGTTGATGCATGTCTGCTTAAAGGTTTGATGCATCACGTTACATTATTAATTATTTGCCATTTTGCCACTTCAAAAAAAAAATCAAACAATGTCTTACCACTCATGTGGTTGCGCCAAGCTGCAGTTGACTTTGGGTAAAAGGCGGACTACACCCCGGACTGGTTCATCAGTCAATCACGAGGCATAAATAGACCATTGAAGTGGTCACTCTGAGGGAACTGAGTTCACGCTGCCTGCGCAGAAGTCAGGCAGGTCAACCATTAATAAGTGACACTAAAAAAAAAATCCCTACAAAGATTATATAATGGTAGCAGATTGAATGTTGAATGGATTATTTCTATTTCCATGATTTCCAATCTGACCAGCATCATTGAAAGCATCGTGTTGGACCTTTTGAGGTTGCAAAATGGACCGGAGGCGCCGACATTTAGCTACAGTGTTTGAATCATTGCCAGTATGAAAAAGAGTGAGTCGAAAACATCATGAAGAGAAAATGAGAAGATTTTCTGAGGACAGCACGAGTGCTCATTGGTAAGCCCTGCTGTGTCACACCCAGATGCACTCCAAACTGTTTCCTTGCAGGCCTTCTGCTCGGTGCATGTCAGGACAGGCTGCAGCATCACTGGCAGTTTGATAAGAACAAATCGGATTAAAAAAGAAAAAAAAAAAAAAAACGCCCTTCGACAGGCAATTGGCTTTGTAAATGTCACTAAAATCCACTAATGCTGAAAAGTGGGTAAATGAGGCACAATGGAAGTGACTAGAAAATGAATCGGCCGATGGTTTGATTCTGTCCTTGCTGAATCTTTTGTTCGCATTCCTGCAGTCTCACATGCGTTGTCATGCTGTTCAGTTCACACGTCGTTTCCCTGCTCACTTTACGCCAGCTCGCTGCATTGTGTTACAGTGCCTTGAAACCCGCCTGCGTGGTGCACTTTCATACTTTGTTCAGTCTCACACAAAGATGAGTCCTCCAGGACCGTGTGAAACCTGCTGCTTCCTGCACCTGCCAGTGCGCCACTGAAGCACAAATAAAGTTCCTGTTGTTTTGAATTTCCATAAAAAAAACTAGGATTTAAGTCAAGATGGCAAAACATGACAAGTTAGTAACAACATGCTTTCACTCCAGTGGCACAATGTGCTCCGCTAAAAGGGTGTTTTAATGGCAGAGTACGGATGATTTGATAAAATGTCAAGGTTCTGCTCACATGATTCAGCTCAATTGTGTCCGATGAAGCATACTATGGAAACTTAAACAACTTAAAAGGGTGTTAGGCAGGAAATTGTCATTGTCTCACCAAGCATCTGTCACTTTTAGATTCAAGTGACAGTCTAAAGGATACAGTATTTTAAGTTTAGCACAAATACATATGTTGGATCTCAGGAAAATACTTGTATGTTTACATATGACTAATATTCATTCATTCATTTTCTACTGCTTATCCTTAGGAGAGTCGAGGGGGTGCTGGAGCCTATCCCAGCTGTCTTTGGGCGAGAGGCGGGGTACACCCTGGACTGGTCGCCAATGTGATCTAACCGTTTTTTGTTGATTTTGTGGAAGTCGGTCACAATCATAAAGAATACTTAAAAAAATTCCTGGATCCAGATGGTTATCCGGATTACCCCCAAAATTTCCATAACCCATTTCAGACATTCATTCATTCATTTTCTACCACTTATCCTCACGAGGGTCGAGGGAATGCTGGAGCCTATCCCAGCTGTCTTCAGGCGAGAGAGAGGCGGGGTACAACCTGGACTGGTGGCCAGCCAATCACAGGGCACATATAGACAAACAACCATTCACACTCACATTCATACCTATGGACAATTTGGAGTCGCTAATTAACCTAGCATGTTTTTGGAATGTGGGAGGAAACCGGAGTACCCGGAGAAAACCCACACATGCACGGGGAGAACATCCAAACTCCACACAGAGATGGCCGAGGGTGGGGAAAGACAAAATAAGTAGCCAAAAAGTTACCACTTCCACACAAAATAAGAGGAGAACTCATTCATTCATTTGTTTTCTACCGCTTATCCTCACGAGGGTCACGGGGGTGCTGGAGCCTATCCCAGCTGTCTTCGGGCGAGAGGCGGTGTACACCCTGGACTGGTTGCCAGCCAATCACAGGGCACATATAGACAAACAACCATTCACACTCACATTCATACTTATGGACAATTTGGAGTCGCTAATTAATCTAGCATGTTTTTGGAATGTGGGAGGAAACTGGAGTACACGGAAACTCCACACAGATATGACCGAGGGTGGAATTGAACTCGGGTCTCCTAGCTGTGAGGCCTCCACACTAACCACTCTTTCACTGTTCAGTCATGACCAATATTATTAATTATCGCTGTGTATACATATATACCACACCAATGCTATCTAATGTGACATAGAGCAGCTTTTCCTGTGTGAACACGGTTGGTAGAAGCCTGAGGAATGAAGTCATACTTTGCATGTAGAGAATGTATAGCATTGAAAGACAAATCACCTCCAATCACCTCCACTGGAAAGGACAGTCATCACCACACAGCCTCTCCCGATTGATTTAATACTGGCTCAACGTGCCCACTGATCAATACCGTAGTAAGTGTCCTTGGTTTTCTGGACTATGACTTGGTCATATTAAACATTAATTATATGACTTGTTATTTAAGAGACAGTTCAACTGGGTGACTCATTTATAATGTATACAGTACAGTAGTGTATGTACTCTATATGAGAGTGTACCTGGCCACATCCTTCACTACTAAAATAGCATAGAATTGTTACCTCTCTAGAAACCCCTTTTCATCTTCAACGGTATGTTTATATTTACGTATTGCATATGTAGAAGTAACTGAATCATTGACTGTTTAGCACAAAAAAACATACGTTTTATCTCTACATAATCATAAAATAACTTACACCGAATTGAGAACTGTTGGTGTTAAGTGTAGGTGTTCTATTGCCAGAAATTTGGTACAATAGAAACGGATACTTCTATGATTCTGACTTCAGGGATTACTTTGTGTTCTTCCTGAAAGTGGTCTCAATTGGGATTGGCTTCTGATATACGGACCTCATTTGAAGATGCTCACGTCTTCATCCAGTTTATTCCTTTTGATTTTCAGCCAAGCTGTGAATATAACAGTTGAATCTGAGGATATGTGTTGTGTGGCTAATTGTTGCACAGACTCAGCCAGAGTCACTGCGAAGGGAGAATCCAAAAAAAAAAAAAAAAATGGGCCAGGGGAAGACTGGCCATCTGGAGAGCTTTCTGATGAACTGGCAGCCTTAAGTTCACTACTTCTCGTGGATGTATTATTCTCTCTGAGCCAATTCAACTCAATTTACCAGCCTTTTTGTTTGCACGACTAAAATTATTGGAGACCGACTGGGTTTAGCATAAATCTTAGGTAATGAATGCAATGCTTCTCTGAAAACTTGAGGAAATGTGCATAAATTGGAGGAAAGAAAGGAAATAAGGAATAGTTACTGCAATTCCGGAGTATAATAAAAACAGATTTTTACTTACACTAGACTATACGCCGCACATCACACGTCCACATCATAAAAAGACACACAGCAGATCGAGCTCAAGCTCCTGGCGGCCTGATTATATATATATATATATCTTATTTTAAAAATGTATTGGTACTACAGTAAACCTATATCGGAAATTCGCTCACAACGGACAGATAAAAAAGAACCAATTTTTCTGTAATGCATTTCCAATAAAAATTCATTGCATATATCGGATTTTTTATAACGGATTTCGCCTATTTCGGACAAAATCTCCAGTCCCGTTCCAATGCATTTCCATTAAATTTCCCTCGCATATATCGGATGGCCGCATCGTGGCGCTCCGATTCGCCGAATCGTGACAGGCCGCTATACGACGTCATTTGCAGTGTTTGCAGTGTTGCCTGCGCGTCCAGGTACATTGGAAACATAGTCAAGGAAGTGCCTTTTTATAACGGATAAAATCCGGTATACGCATATAACGGATTTCGCTTATATCGGACAAAACCAGTGGGAACAATTGAATCCGATATATCCGAGGTTTACTGTATTTCTGCATTTTGACTGTTAAGTTGCTGTGTGATGATTTTAGCCATCCATCTAAAATGACACTGTGAGTTAAGACTGCTACATTGAGTAAATAACCTGCCATTTCAGATGGGTTGACAATCTCGTTTTGTGGCTTGTGATTGGCTCCTGCCCAGGAAAGAAAGCAGTACCGCGGCACATTTAAACTATTAGCAGCAGTTATAAAGTATAGGAGATGTCCCTCCCCTAAAGATTGTCTCATTCCATGCCTGTTGAGAACAACCTGGCGTCATGCAGGACGGTCATTCACCATTTTTTAACATTGTCTTATGTAAACAAAAATTAAAATTAGTTTACAGCAAGCGCCTCTTCTCTACTTTCTTACTTTGCGTTTGTCAGCATGTTGATGATGTCATAATGTTGCATCAACCGTTATTACACACCAAGACTTTCTACAGTCTGTGTAGCATCACACTTCATTTGCACACACACCCACCAGGGACATAAACAAGGAAACACTACACTTAAAATTTCGATCTGAAGAAGCTTTTTGCATGAAAGGTGAAATATCTTCAATAAACAAGAGTGCAGTCGCTTCACTGAATCAATGAAGACATCACATTCCAAATATTTTTTCAATAATATTTGAGATCACACCACGAGCCAAAATGTTCCATTTGAGCTGAACTGGAACTTTACAAGTGGATACCATTCCGTTTAGGTGGGTGTTAGTTCATCAGTAAAACTGGAGTCTCATAGAAAAGTGTCATTCATCCAAATAGAAGTTGGTACCGCAATAAGGACTCGGGCTTCAAGCTTCAAGAGTGTTGTTGGCAGCTGAAGCAGTTGCAGCGGCAGTAGAGCTAAATCTGGTGCTAACAGAATGAAAAGGAGGAGCTAATTAAAAATAATGAGGTGCAAAAGTGTACCAGTCAAATTTAGGGAGCTCCACTGAGTTTAAGGAGGTCTCGGAGAAAAATAAAAACTAATGTCATATGAGAACATACTGCAGTATATCGTTACAGAAATACATGTTTTTTTTGCCTAATGGGGCCATTTGGATCATATTGATCAACAACAACATGGCAGAAAATATGGCAGTCTTCCACCTTTCAATGTGGGATAGGCTCTAGCATGCCCTCGACCTTTGTGAGGACAAGCGGTATAAAATGAAAGAATGAATATTATTAAAACATTTCAGACATAGGAAGGTAGGAATGAACCAATATGGTCTTTTCAGGTAACAAAAGCACCTTTTTTTTTTTTTTTTTTTTTAGCCTGAAGCTGTGTAATATATTTTAATTTATGACTCCAAATGCCCCCAGCAGAGTGCTTCTTTCCATCTCAATGTTCAACACTTAGCTGGACAACCATATGACATGTTCAGCGTGGCAGTAAACACGGAAACTGTTCAGGCTCCTCAGAGCAAACCCTGAGGGCCTCGTTGGGATTGTAAACTCTCCACTACACCTGTTTATGTTTTCCTGTCATTTCCCTTAGCATCGACATCACAGTATATTCACTTTGTATGGAATACGGATGTGGGTCATTCTTTTCAAAGATGTACCAAAAGTGTGACATATTAAAAAAGATGTATTACTCGTAATTTATGAAGATAACCTAAAAAAAATATTTGACTATATATATTACACGTAACAGTCCACCTGGTATTATTGTATCTGTAAAATTGTCATGCAATCTGCTATTATTATTTATTATTTTATATTTATATTTAAATATTTTAAAAATAATAAAATATTATAATAATTAAAATAAAATTACAATAATAATTATTATATTATTATTATGTAAAATATGCAAATATAACAATATTATTATATATAATTAATATAATAATCAGCATTAATATAATAAATATAATAATCATAATAGTTATAATAATAATATAATAATTATTATTTTAATTTTTATTATTATTATGTGCTTGTGTCTCTTTTTTCAGGAGCACTTTGTAAACAACAGACCATGTCAAACAACAAAATTGATACAAACATCAAAAGGTTGGCTCAGGCCATGATGCCAGGTTGTATGTTGAGTTTAAATTAAATACTTTTGAAAGATTGGGCGGGCCGTATTCAAACACTTGGCGGGCCGGATGTGGCCCCCGGGCCGTAGTTTGCCCACCCCTGCATTAGAACGTTCCTTCCACTGCAGACTCAGCAACAACCGTGTACTGTACATTTAACATTTATAGGGTTTTAAGAATTTACTTATGTCTTCCGCCCTTTTCTTAATTTCATTGAAAGGGCTGTAAAAGACGATGCTTAAGATCTTGGCTTAAAGAGCAGAGTCGCTCATATGTTCGGGTAGCTCGATGCGCAATACGAAGTAGTGTTTTTTTATAGCAAAGATGCAAAACATGCAGCTCCATTTTAATATGCCATTACAATAAAACGCCATTAAAGCTTTAAGAGATAATTGTATGTTGTTTTGCTCCTGAGCTCCTCCCACAAACAGAAAATGTAATGAACTTTTTAATTTCTTTGCCAATATAGGTAATCAGCACTGTAAAGACGTAGTCAAATGCTGAGGAAACCAAGGCAATGAAAGTACATGCTAAGGCAAAAGGCACTATGTGGTTGCAACATACCAAGGCACTGCATGCTAACTTGATAGGGAAGAACGCCATTAAAGACGAGTGCAAGTTAAAACAGCTGCTACAAATGCTAGCATTTTGCGAAAAAACTCAACAAACGTTTGTTATGGGATTAGCCTCTTCAATGTGCAATGTTTTAAACGGAGTGGGGAAGAAGGACAAAGCAAGAAACCGACAGCTGACCACTTCCACACGGAATGTGAGGATAACTTCTTTTGATGTCAGACAATGTAACAATACTGATGCCAAGTCACCGGAACACGACATATGACCTGTCTTTTGATATTTTCTGGACTAATAATTCGAATTTGCCATCTCTGTGTGGAGTTTGCATGTTCTCCCCGTGCATGCGTGGGTTTTCTCCCACATTCCAAAAACATGCTAGGTTAATTGGCGACTCCAAATTGTCCATAGGTATGAATATGAGTGTGAATGGTTGTTTGTCTATATGTGATTAGCCTGTGATTGGCTGGTGACCAGTCCAGGGTGTACCCCGCCTCTCGCCCGAAGACAGCTGGGATAGGCTCCAGCATCCCCCCGCGACCCTCGTGAGGAAAAGCGGTAGAAAATGAATGAATGAATGAGTTCTCCTCTTATTTTGTGTGGAAGTGGTAACTTTTTGGCTACTTATTTTGTCTTTCCCCACCCTCGGACATCTCTGTGTGGAGTTTGCATGTTCTCCCCGTGCATGCGTGGGTTTTTTCCGGGTTCTCCGGTTTCCTCCCACATTCCAAAAACATGCTAGGTTAATTAGCGACTCCAAATTGTCCATAGGTATGAATGTGAGTGTGAATGGTTGTTTGTCTATATGTGCCCTGTGATTGGCTGGCGACCAGTCCTCTCCCCCAAAGACAGCTGGGATAGGCTCCAGCACCCCCGCGACACTTGTGAGGAAAAGCGGTAGAAAATGAATGAATGAATGAATAATTTGAAGAATTTCCCATCACGTTGTTGCTCCAGAAAGTGCTTAAACATGAACAAACCTCCATTATGTCTCAATTGCTTCAAAATCTAATTACAAAACAATTAATTCTACACAATTGGCAGACACCTTAATTAACTCATTATTATGTGCCAAACTTGAACTAGTTTGAAGTGCAATCGGAGGGACACAGACATTAAATGTGTGAAAATGTCCCCTGAATCTAATTGAATGTAATAGTGTCCCTAAGTTTTGCTTAATCTGTGACTACATTCCCATAAGAGATTGGCGCAATAAAAGAATATGAATTAACTAATCAATGCACAGATCATAAAAATGAATTCTGTCAATTGTGTGGAAACCAACTGTTAATTGAGTCTGGAAGTGACCGAAGCAAAATGGAGTGTACTGTTTGGCTGAAACAGGAAGAGGTGCTATTGATTCAGTTCAGGAAAAATATATGATTTAAAACTACATTTTACATAACATACTCATACTCGTCTTTTATTTGGGTCAATAATATTTCTCTTTTCCCTTCAGGGGTCGCCACAGCAAATCAATCTCCTCCATCCAACTTCTGCATCTGTCTCTCTCACACCAAGTACCCTCATGTCCTCCTTCACTACATCCATAAACCTCCTCTTTGGTCTTCCTCTACGCCTCCTACCTGGCAACATCCTTCTACCAATTTATTCACTATCTCTTCACTGGACATGTCCCAACCATCTCAGTCTGGCCTCTCTGGCTTTATCTCCAATGTCTCTAACATCAAATGTCCCTATGATGTACTTGTTCCTGATCCTATCCATCCTGGTCACTCCCAATGAGAACCTCAGCATCCTCATCTTTGCTAAAATATATATTGTTATTTTATTTTATTGAGTTATGTACAATAAATGACTCTGACATGTACACACAAGTATAAAAAGTATATACTCATAAAAGGCATTTATTAATGTTTGTTTTTATTAATTACAAGTGTTTTGGGAATTTTTTTTTTAATGTAAAAAGGGATCAAGAGTGATTAATTTCAGTTACTCATTTAAAGAAGGCCGGAAATGGAGCAGGAAATTGCTTGCAGCTGAAAAGCAAGGTGCATGCCATGACGACTATATATAATATGACTTTTCTATTAAATATTATATGTTGGGTATATTTCTGTAGCCAATTACAGACTACGGCTTTCACAGGCAGATCTTTTTGTGCCGGGGACAAAAAAAAAAAAAAAAAAGTGTCCCCAGTCTATTACATCTGTCCTAGAAATGTTACAGAGTAAAAGCAATAAGCTTGAGCCTCCCATAGGATAACCTCCGTTGGGATAACATATGTTTACTTTTTGATGCGCGGTTGACAGCAAAATGTGTGTGTGTGTTCTCTTTAGATCATAAACACACAATATTTATTCTTGCCCATGGTTGGATGCCATGTCAAAGACTAAAAAGGCGCTTTGATGAAAAAGATTTAATTGGCTTCATTGTGTGTGTTCAGTTAGTTGACAAAGCATTGTCAATAACAGCCTTTTAGTGTGTCCCTCTAACAGGAGGATTATTTGTGTCTGCTTTTTGACGAGTTGGAAAAAAAGACATATTTTTAGTAGTAGCACCACTTGGCCATCATGTCACTGGGTGGCCGATGACTATTTGGACACTGCTCCGAGTCCTCTATTTGTGGGTGGTACAAGCATAGACATTATAGGCGAGTTCACTCACAGGTTCACGTTCTCGTCTATTGACTGTGTTCATGCCGTGAGACATCTATGCCAACCATGAGATCATGGACTTCCTGAACTGGATTTTTGGCATTGTAGATATTTACTGCACATTCATATACTGTATTAAAGTCCAGGTTTTGGAGTCCTGATGCTCATTGTTTTGTTAATGGCTGCAAGGCTTGAGCATTTAGTGACCTTTGTTATTGACTGGACTCTTGGTACCAAGACCCGAAGGGCAGGGGTTGGCAAACTTTAACATCAAAAGAGACGTTTTAAGCTACAAAATAAGTATTCATTTTCTACCGCTTTTCCTCAAAAGGTTGTGGGGGGTGCTGGAGCCTATCCCAGCTGTCTTTGGGAGAGAGGCGGGGTACACCCTTTCATCACACAGCAACTTAATGCAAAATGTGTACATACAAATATACAAACATGTCCCGGTATCATTCATCCATCCATTTCTATGCCGCTTATCCACACTAGGGTCGCGGGGGTATGCTGGAGCCTATTCCAATTAACCTAGCATGTTTTTGGAATGTGAGAGGAAACCGGAGAAAACCCACACATGCACGGGGAGATCATGCAAACTCCACACAGAGATGGCCAAGGGTGGGGAAAGAGAAAATAAGTAGCCAAAAAGTTACCACTTCCACACAAAATAAGAGAACTCATTCATTCATTCATTTTCTACCGCCTATCCTCACGAGGGTCACAGCGGTGCTGGAGTCTATCCTAGCTGTCTTCGGGCGAGACGCGGGGTACACCCTGGACTGGTCGCCAGCCAATCACAGGGCACATATAGACAAACAACCATTCACACTCACATTCATACCTATGGACAATTTGGAGTCGCTAATTAACCTAGCATGTTTTTGGAATGTGGGAGGAAACCGGAGAAAACCCACACATGCACGGGGAGATCATGCAAACTCCACACAGAGATGGCCGAGGGTGGGGAAAGACAAAATAAGTAGCCAAAAAGTTACCACTTCCACACAAAATAAGAGAACTCATTAATTCATTCATTTTCTACCGCCTATCCTCACGAGGGTCACGGGGGTATGCTGGAGCCTATTCCAGCTGTCTTCGGGCAAGAGGCGGGGTACACTCTGGACTGGTCGCCAGCCAATCACAGGGCATGTATAGCCAAACAACCATTCACACTCACATTCATACCTATGGACAATTTGGAGTCGCTAATTAACCTAGCATGTTTTTGGAATGTGGGAGGAAACCGGAGAAAACCCACGCATGCACGGGGAAATCATGCAAACTCCACACAGGGTGGAATCGAATCCTGGTCTCCTAGCTGTGAGGTCTGCACGCTAACCACTTGACCACCGTGCCGCCACTACAAAACATGATGTAGCTTTTATTTTTAAGAGTGAAGAGTGAACACATAATGAACATTTTCTTTGAACACATGCGCGGATAATGACGGGAACTCTGGAATTCTTGGATACTAGTTGACAAACAGTAGAGGACTTGTAGCATGGCCTTGTGGAACACCTTCCATAGAATGATCATGCTCACCTTTCTGCAAAGGTATCTGACTGGTGGTCATAACTCAAATGTTTCCCAAGGAATGAGACAGAATGAAATCTATTTCCAAGGAGTGGGGAGGACTGTGTGTCGGCCTGGGCGGTCATCTGGGAGGTTCCGTTGGCATTTATCCACCCGCTTGTTTGGGAAAAGTGCTGCTCTCATGCATGCATGCTCCCTGATGTGACCTGACTGCTCATCAAAATGTATGATTTGTTGCTTATGTGATGACATGAACAGCAGTTACCTTTATGGTAAAATGCTCTTCCATCACTATATATGCCTCATACTCTTCAAGGACCTGGTAAGAAAATCACACATCGCCCACTCTGGATCTAACACATTTTTTACTCATACCTGACATTTACAAGATGCTTCCTGACCGGCCTGTCATAAAAAAAAAAAAATGTTTACCAAAGTGAGTATAATTTGTAGCCATTTGTAGCATTTAGATGTTCTTTTGTGTGTTCTGTCTCACAATAAATTGACAGGGTATTGTTTCCATCGTTTCTGGTTGAAAACTCTACGAGCCAGTGGTGGGTGGAAAGAGGAGAAAAGTTTGCCGAGATATCAAATGACTACTGCAGCCTCGTGTTTACAAGCCACATGTGGATGCACAGCAATGCACGCTTTTAAAGTCAAAAATACTGCAGAAGCCAAAACTGCATTATGACTATGACCTAGAATGTCCTTACAGGAAGGATATGATTACTCATACTAATCAAAATATTATTTATTATTATAGGATTTGAAAGGCTGATGCACTTTTTATATTAGTCAGTGGTGTTGCATACTGAAACTATTGAAAAAATTACCGGACGGAAAAACCAAGTAGCTATCGGCACCTATGTTGGTGCTAAATTACCTAATAGTTTCTACAGTAAACCTCGGATATATCGGACTCGGATATATCGGAAATTCGCTCACAACGGACAGATAAAAAAGAAACAATTTTTCTGTAATGCATTTCCAATAAAAATTCATTGCATATATCGGATTTTTTATAACAGATTTCGCCTATTTCGGACAAAATCTCCAGTCCCGTTCCAATGCATTTCCATTAAATTTCCCTCGCATATATCGGATGGCCGCATCGTGGCGCTCCGATTCGCCGAATCGTGACAGGCCGCTATACGACGTCATTTGCAGCGTTTGCAGCGTTGCCTGCGCGTCCAGGTACATTGGAAACATAGTCAAGGAAGTGCCTTTTTATAACGGATAAAATCCGATTTACGCATATACCGGATATAAATCCGATATATGCGTAAAACGGACATTTTCCGGTATACGCATATAACGGATTTCGCTTATATCGGACAAAACCAGTGGGAACAATTGAATCCGATATATCCGAGGTTTACTGTAAGAACATAGATAAGATTTTTGCTGATGTTGGATCAATATAGGTATTCAAGGTTGCCATGACAATATCGCATTGGAAGTGAAGCCGTATCAGCGCATTCAAAGTGTCAACTGTACCCATTTTTGCACAAGTATCGGATAATCCATCCATTTTTTTGTACCGTTTACTCTCACAAAGGTCGCTGGCATGCTGGAGCCAATCCCAGCTGTCTTTGGTCGAGAAGCGGGGTACACTCTGGACTGGTCGCCAGCCAATCACAGGGCACATATAGACAAACAACCATTAACGGGCTAGCCCTAACATACCATAACGGTCATGGTTGTATCGGTACTGTTCTCTTTTATACGTTTTATACTGTTCCTTTTGCCCTCAAACCCAAGTACTATTACTTCCACAATAGAATACCTATTTTAACATCAGGGAGTTTAACTTCTCTTCCACTTCTGCACGGCAGTAACTGAATCCGTTCTGTGTTCATCCATCACAGTCTGATTTGGTGCCACCACAAAAAAGTTAAAAAAAAAAAAAAAAAAAAAAAAAAAAAGACAGAAAGAAGAATAATGGGGGGCCCTCCTTACCCACACTTGACTTGAACTCTGCAAGAACCAAGAAATGTGAAGGGAAAACTCACTGGCTCTTTCACGTTGTACACAACCTTTTTGTCAAATTATTTTTTTTTTACAGAATCCGGTACATACATACGTACTTCGTCACACTTTTTAATCACGCAATTGCAACTAAACTAACACAGAGAACTAAAATAACACAGAGTTGATTCCACTATTACTTCCTAAAGTGATGAAAATATGTGGATCTTGTACAAAACAATGTTAACACAATTCACAAATATCTTCTAATTACTTATGATGAATACTAAGATGTTGCAGATATGTTATCCTGCTGGATTAACCGCCATGACGTACCCTGTTGCAACCGGCAGCTTTGCATCATCTGGGATTAAAACGATTACTGAGATGTATCACAACCTCCCATGGCTTTCAGAATAAGGAAAATATGTATTACTATTATAGAATAAAATCAATTAATTTATGTTGATAGATATATTGGCTTTATCGTACAGCCAATGGCCTCTTTGTGGAAAATAAATGATTGTTTTTCCAAGCCGGCATTGGATTTGATTAGCACCTTTATCTTGGGAACATGCAATTATGAAGCCTCCATTAGCTCTTCATTGTCTTCCCTTTATTGAAATGGATTTTTTTTCCCCCTCCTAAGCATTCGTGTGGCGGCTGATCCTTAATTTAATCTGGATGCTGCGGTAGTATGAAAGGTCTCAGAGGCAGTGCCTTTCCTCCAGTTCAAGTAAAAAAAAAAAACTCTCTTTTTAAGATACGTACATCCCGCCCTCCAGATAATTGGCGACTGAGTCTCCAGCTCATGCACGCTCAATTCCTTTTGCTGGAGCATTACTAGATAGATACCTTGCAACAATTCCCATGGCAACAGTTATGTGCAACAGTCTGCCCTCCCCTTCTTCTGTCCTATCCACCTCGAGAGCCCTTTCCATACTAAGAAGCTGCAGACTACCAATGTGTGCGGCATCTTCCCCAACCATCTACTGCAGAAGAAGGGAGAAAGAGTATCTTTCGTAATGATCTGTCAACTGAGAAATCAGCCTTAGTTCAGCTGGTTGCTATTGGAAACTGCACAGGGATAGTGAGGAAGGAGCAGCGAGCGTAGTAGCAGGCTGGAAGTAGGTGGTAAACGTCTGCGTCTATTCACTCTGACAAGAGAGAAGGCCTCTTGGTCTTCACTGTGCACGGAAATCAGAATCCCAGTCAGTGAACTTTTTTGTCGCCGCCATCAAAGCATGGAATGTCAAATTTCCACAATAGTCCAGTGATAACTTTTATGACATACAGCGGTGAGAAAAGGTGTTTGCCCCATTTCTGATTTACGCTTAATCGTTTCAGAAACAATCATGAAACAAATTTAAATATTAGTCGGTGACAAGAACACAAAAAGTAGTTAAAGCCGAAATAAACTGAGACTCAACTGAGATTGAGATCAGTCTGGAAATGGTAACATGTCACTTCAAATGGTAGAAAAGTCACTTCTAAAGCTTTGGGACTCCAGCAAACTACAGTGAGAGCTATTATCCACAAATGATGAAAACACTGAACAGTGGTGAACCTCTCAAAGAACATCCGGCCAACCAAAATTACCCCAAAAGCACAGCAATGATTCACCCAAGAGGTGTTTTTGTCCCTTCATAATAAATGTTTTCACTAAAAAATGCATTTTTGGTTCAGTTGTGTTGTTATTGACCAATATTTAAATGTACAGTAAACCTCGGATATATCGGATTCAATTGTTCCCACTGGTTTTGTCCGATATAAGCGAAATCCGTTATATGCGTATACTGGAAAATGTCCGTTTTACGCATATATCGGATTTATATCCGGTATATGTGTAAATCGGATTTTATCCGTTATAAAAAGGCACTTCCTTGACTATGTTTCCAATGTACCTGGACGCGCAGGCAACGCTGCAAACGCTGCAAACGACGTCGTATAGCGGCCTGTCACGATTCGGCGAATCGGAGCGCCACGATGCGGCCATCCGATATATGCGAGGGAAATTTAATGGAAATGCATTGGAACGGGACTGGAGATTTTGTCCGAAATAGGCGAAATCCATTATAAAAAATCCGATATATGCAATGAATTTTTATTGGAAATGCATTACAGAAAAATCGGTTCTTTTTTATCTGTCCGTTGTGAGCGAATTTCCGATATATCCGAGGTTTACTGTAGTACCAAATCGAAAAATTTCCCAGAAATAGGGTGCATCACTAATGATGAGGCTGTTCATACAAAGCATAAAATGACTGCTCCGAAGCACAAAAAATGTCGCCACAATTTAGCTCCATCACTATATATAAGTCACAGGTGTGTGAGAAAAAAATAGTGGCTTATATATTGGAAATTACGGTAATTAAATTCCCCAAAACAGAATTACCCCTTTATAAATGTAATTATGGAGATAATAAAGGCATATGCCTTACCATACCAGTGCATAATGCAACAATCTTTTTGTGTTTTGAAAAAGTTTGGCATTCTGATGTCTGTGAATGCACCTTACATGAATGTGATTGGTGGAGAATGAGGACACAGAGGAGTACAAGTTGGATATATTTGGAAACTGGAAAACATATTTTGAATGCGGTTACCCCCCCCACACTGGTCATAACTTAGATTGATGCCCTGTCTGGATTTTAGGCGACCTTTTGACAAAGGGTAATTGTAAGGGAAGCTGTCCAGAGATTTCACCATTTTCTACTTGAGGCACTAAGTATTAAATCATGAAATATTTAATCTAGTTAATTACATGAGTGTCCTATTTTTTGTTTAATCGTAAGTTAAACACACACCTTTTATCTGTACAAAATGTACCTTAGAGGCATTTTTTTTTTTTTACTGCACTAAGTGAAATATTGTGTGGTTATGTTATTCTGTTGTGCGACGTAAATAGGAAACCACTCATGAAGACGTTTAATGATCATCATAGACATGTCCGCTTCCACAATGTCAAAAGGTCATCTGCATAAGGGATTCGTGCACTTGGCGGGGCTTGACGGTATATGTTGCGTGCATGTAAAAACAGAACGCATGCACGTACCGAGTGAGCTTCTTACCTCAGTGCAAAGATAGTTGCCCGTGGTCTATAGCTGAGCTCAGCTGACGAAGCACAATTGATAAGGCCTCTATAAAAACTTTACAGCCATAAAATGTGGTCAGTTAACACATTGGGGGATTCCTCCGGTTTATATACGGTGCGGAATAAAAGCAGTTGGACCGGAACAGAAATGTCAAAGCACCTTTGCAGGGTTATAAACTATTAGAGGCATTGTGCAGCAGGTGTGCACTAATGCACCTTCCGCCATTCCCCTGCCTCTATCTCTCTCTCTATCTCTCTCTATCTATCTCTAAAGCTTTCAGTTAAGAGTTATGGATTTTGATGTGCTCAAACAACTGTCTCCTTGTCACGTCACGTTTACTACGCGATAATGTCGACACCCTGCTTTAAGAACACAAACTCCTAAATGGAAGCAATTAGACTACTCGGTATAAAATATTGGTGGAACATTGCTGTCATTTGGCAGCTGATTTTGCTTTATGTTGTATGAAGACTCTAAAGGGTTCTCGTTTCGGAGAACAGGCAGATGCATCGCACGCCGTGCCAACAGGATGTGGCCAGCTCGCTTTGAAAATTCCGTGAGCGGCGCAGTCAGCAGCGCACCCACGCTTCCATCCCTCCCACCAGCGCAAGTGGAGAGAGGAGAAGGCATGACAGGGTGGAATCTTAACCTTAAGCCGTTATCATTCATTCATTAATTTTCTATTTTATCCTCACGAGGGTCGCAGGCGTGCTGGAGCCTATCCCAGCTGTCTGGACTGGTCGCCAGCCAATCACAGGGCAAATATAGACAAACAATGTTTTTGGAATGTGGCAGGAAACCGGAGTACCCACTCACGTGAAAAACATGCAAACTCCACACTGAGATGCCAGAGGGTGGAATCGAACTCAGGTCTCCTAGCTGTGTGGCCTGCACACTAACCACTCTCACACCGTGCAGCCTTATTGCCTTTAGTTGTCTAATGGGTCACTTTCTCTGTTTCCATATATCGGATTCAATTGTTCCCACTGGTTTTGTCCGATATAAGCGAAATCCGTTATATGCGTATACCGGAAAATGTCCGTTTTACGCATATATCGGATTTATATCCGGTATATGCGTAAATCGGATTTTATCCGTTATAAAAAGGCACTTCCTTGACTATGTTTCCAATGTACCTGGACGCGCAGGCAACGCTGCAAACGCTGCAAATGACGTCGTATAGCGGCCTGTCACGATTCGGCGAATCGGAGCGCCACGATGCGGCCATCCGATATATGCGAGGGAAATTTAATGGAAATGCATTGGAAAGGGACTGGAGATTTTGTCCGAAATAGGTGAAATCCGTTATAAAAAATCCGATATATGCAATGAATTTTTATTGGAAATGCATTACAGAAAAATTGGTTCTTTTTTGAGCAAATTTCCGATATATCCGAGTCCGATATATCCGAGGTTTACTGTATTATTAAGGGGCGGGGCAATGAATGATGAACGATGAGTGGTGGAGCAACCTTGTGCTTTTATTATTATTATTTTTTACTTCTAAAATGTTGATTTTTCGGGGACAAGCCATTTATTTAGTGGGACTTTGTGTCCCATTGTGAACTTGGACCATATGACCTTTTTTCCATTGCTACAAAGTCCAATTATATGCACTCTTACAACCGAAGGCCTTTTTTCCACGCTACCATAACAAGGCTCCATAGATGTTGAGTCCCAACCCTGTGAAATTTGTTTTTCAAGCAGCATTTATTCCACCAAGGTGATGTTTCACCATTGTCCCGCCAGGTTTTAATGTGTTTTTAGCAGTTTCATTTCTCTCCCTAGTTGTGCTCTTTGCTAGATATAGACTCCACTATTTAGTCTTTTTCCACACAATTCAACCAATTGAGGTTAAGGAAGTCGTTACAATTCAAAGCATACAGTATTCATTCCTGCAGCAGCGCAGTATAAAGTCTTAGCTATTTGCAAGTCGGTGACTTTCACCTCAATAATTTAACATGGAATTCATGAAAGGCTGCTACCGAGCAAAGTCAACTGCCTTTAAGAGAATTAAATTGCCACATTGTGAAACGTTGTCAATTCTTTTAATGAGAAGTGCTTTATTTAATAGATTCGGGCTACATATCATCCAGTCCAAGGTGAGAAAATACATAACTTAATTGTGATCTGCACGAGCAAATAAATTTGACCAGTGTATATTAAAATTAGAGGTCAATGGCCTGGTGCTTGATTGGTTCTAAAATACCAAATATTACTCAAGCCCAGTGCCACCATTATCATTCATTCATTCATTCATTTTCTACCGCTTTATCCTCACAAGGGTCGCGGGGGTGCTGGAACCTATCCCAGCTGTCTTTGGGCGAGAGGCAGGGTACACCCTGGACTGGTCGCCAGCCAATCACAGGGCACATATAGACAAACAACCATTCACACTCACATTCATACCTATGGACAATTTGGAGTCGTCAATTAACCTCGCAGGCGGTCATTATTTATAACAACATAATCATCTGACTCATGGTGTCATCTTACTAAATTCATCACACAGCAACTCAAAATTATATAACTATACCCCAGAAATATACAAACGCATACCAATACAAGTTTAAAAACCCCCAACGTTTATTCATTCATTGACAACCAAACAACCAGTCACACTCACATTCATACCTATGGACAATTTGGAGTCGCTAATTAACCTAGCATGTTTTTGGAATGTGGGAGGAAACCGGAGTACCCGGAGAAAACCCACGCACACATGGGTAGAACATGCAAACTCCACACAAAGATGCCCAAGCAGCAACTTGAACAGCCTTTGTATTGAGGTATGGACTCCTATAGAGCATCTACACACAATAACCCACACAAAAAGTTTTCTAGATCTTCCAGACTCCACACGCATGCACGGGGAAAACATGCAAACTCCACACAGAGATGGCCGAGGGTGGACTTGAACCCTGGTCCTCCTAGCTGTGAGGTCTACGCGCTAACCACTCGACCGCCGTGCTGCCCTCCACCATTATCAATGAGGGATATTATTCCCTCCCCCCCATGAATGTATTTCTTCTGCTAGTCCTGCTTCAGGGTATTCCTGTCCTTTATAAAAGGGAATCAGACCCTTACATGTCATCTACAGTACATCACTGTCATCACGTCATTTGCGTCTGTCATATCAATCCTGCTAGCCAAATGTCGAACTCTTTACACAGCATAAAAAGGTCAGAAAAGGGCAGTTTGCGGAGTTGTTTTTTATGGCCGCAACGACTTGCTGTGACTGGCTATCATCAATATTGCGACAAATGGTTCTATTACCCGGCTCGGAGATACGTTAAGAAAAGAAGCCAGAAAGAGAACTGACAAATTAAGAATCCCCAATCATCTGCTGCTGTTTTTATTTTTTTTTAATAATTATTTTTTAAATTATTTTCCCTTTGAAGTGCTGTTGATGGCCCACAGCTGTTAATTTCACAAGTGCACGTGTGTGTAAGCAAGGCACAATCAGCATATGCACGCACACATGTTCAATTATACATCAGTTGTGCTGAGGACCGGATAAAGAGAAGCTGATTTGAAGAAAAACTACACTTGTGTTCACATTCCGTTGTACATTCAATGTCTCTGTTGGAAGAATTGTACATAAAGTTATTCATTTTTTACTATATTCTTATGATCTATTTTCTTATGACCTACAAGCATTTCATGTCACTCACGTGGCAAAAGTAAGATTAATATTGTGTCGCTTGCACATTTGGTGTATGTCATGATTAGAGAAAACAGAACGTGACAGAACATTCTCTCAGCAGATAGTTTTATCATACCATAGCTGCACGGGTCAGAAGTAGATGTGACCTCAAAGAGTGTGTGTGTGTGTGTGTGTGTGTGAGTGTCTCCAGAAGATCACATGCCAAGGAGGAGATACCCACACACTATGGATAACATGTTGTACGAAAGAACCGGTTTCAACTGGAATAGTTAAACCCCCCTTCCCCTTATCAGTTGAAATCTCCTGTAACTAGGGCGTTCCTAACTGAATAAAAGCATGGAGAAAGGAGACTGTTTCAGAGTTGGTAGGAGGATTGTAACTGTGCAGTCTCCATCAGTCTCCTTGTAAATAAAAAGAAACTCACCTCTCTGTGTCTTCCTTTGTACAGGCAGTGTTTTTTTTACAAGTGTTGGGGTTTAAACCTGACAGTCTCACAAAAGTGGTGGGGCTGCTCCATTTTCCGAAACAGTGTTATTATAACTACGACTACGACTGTTCAGTGTCGTTCTAATAACAAACTTTAGCAGAGACAAGAAGTCAAGGAAGGTGGCTTTGGAGCGAAGGACAGCGAGGAAATAAAAACAGCACAGCACGAGGTGAAGCGCTCAACTCCTACAGGAGAAGCTGGGGGAGAGGCTACATCATCAAGAAGCTAACAGCAGGGGCAGTAACGAGGGTTAATGAACGGAGCGTCTTCCTCAAGCAGTTTGACCGGCCCGTGCCCCCCCTCACTGAAGCCCTTCTCCCTTCAAGACTCTTCACCTGAGCACCGCCCCCCTTTTTTGGTCCCCATCTGTGCAGCCTCCACTCGTGATGTACTGATGACCAGGTCGAATGAGGCTGACCCAGACAAGGTGTGTCCTCCACAGATGGAAACTTTGCGGTATATAAAATATCATATCTTGTGTCTTTTTGTGTACTGCAAAGACGTTTACTCAGGCAGTAACCTTTTAGCAATCATAACTGAGATGAAAATATAATAACTGTACAATTAGAAAAAGGCACATGGAGGGATTGCTGAGCATCTGGCTTTATGCATTGTTTTTTTTATTCTTTAATATTCTTAGACGCTATGTAATTGTATGACTAAGTCACCAGCTGTATAGTAAAACTTCAATCGTGTACTCGCCATTAACTTTGATGATGCGTGAAGGACTTGGACGTGGTGACAAATATGGAGAGAGAGAGATGGCCGCCCGCTTGTGGCGGTGAAGTCAATCTCGTCACATTGACTTGATTCCTAACCAGAGCCAACCGTGTGATGTATTTCATTCTTCGTTATGTTAATGATGACTACTTAATTGATGCGTTATTGTAATAAGCAGCAAAGGGACAGATTTGACTTTTTATGGTGATTACTGTATTTTCCTCTTCTGCATCACTGGTACCCTTCTGTGGTGGCGTCACTAAGCATAAAGCCATAGATGGACCATAATGCTTCACATCAGGGGTTCTCAACTCGTGGGTCGTAAGCCACAGGGTCTTTGCCAAAAAAAAATAAAGTAAGTTATAAATTAAGTTATGTTATCGGTGACTTGGTCAAGATTCAGCAGCAGAGTAGGGCATCACTCAGGCATCTCTCCAAATTGGCGTGTCCATAGGTGGGCCGGAGTTGAGTAAATTACACAGACCGTTTAAGCAGGAGGCAGGAAATCCATGGACACACTGCAGGAAGTAGAGTCTGGAAGATCTAGAAAACTTTTTGTGCGGGTTATTGTGTGTAGATGCTCTATAGGAGTCCATACCTCAATACAAAGGCTGTTCAAGTTGCTGCTTGGGCATCTCTGCGTGGGTTTTCTCCGGGTACTCCGGTTTCCTCCCACATTCCAAAAACATGCTAGGTTAATTAGCGACTCCAAATTTTCCATAGGTATGAATGTGAGTGTGAATGGTTGTTTGTTTATATGTGAATAGTGATTGGCTGGCAACCAGTCCAGGGTGTATACCGCCTCTTGTCCGAGGACAGCTGGGATAGGCTCCAGCACCTCAGCGAGGAAAAGCGGTAGAAAATGGATGGATGACAGGAATGGGAAGCCACCCATTCCTAATTAATTCAGAAAAAATGTTCCTCCTATTATTATTATTATCATTATTACACTTACCTAGATGTCTCATCATGTGCAAATGTTCTGATTAATTCCGCCTAAACTATGTATTAAAAACTGTTCCGCATATGTCGCAATTGTGGG